>NC_057805.1:9800614-9912087 GCF_018294505.1 Triticum aestivum
CGCTGATTTCAGCATTGAATATACCTCGGGAATGGTCTTTTCCATCCCCTGCATATTGAAGTTCATCACAAAGCTCTTGTAGCTTGGTGGAAGCGACTGAAGGATTCTGTCAATGACCGCATCATCCGGGAGATTAACTCCCAGCTGAGACAAGCGGTTGTGCAACCCAGACATTCTGAGTATGTGCTCACTAACAGAACTATTCTCCTCCATTTTACAGCTGAAGAACTTGTCGGAGACTTCATATCTCTCGACCCGGGCATGAGCTTGGAAAACCATTTTCAGCTCCTCGAACATCTCATATGCTGCATGCTTCTCAAAACGCTTTTGGAGACCCGGTTCTAAGCTGTAAAGCATGCCGCACTGAACGAGGGAGTAATCATCAGCACGCTGCTGCCAAGCGTTCATAACGTCTTGGTTCTCTGGGATTGGTGCTTCACCTAGCGGTGCTTCTAAGACATAATCTTTCTTGGCTGCTATGAGGATGATCCTCAGGTTCCGGACCCAGTCCGTATAGTTGCTGCCATCATCTTTCAGCTTGGTTTTCTCTAGGAATGTGTTGAAATTGAGGACAACGTGGGCCATTTGATCTACAAGACATAGTGTAAAGATTTTAGACTAAGTTCATGATAATTAAGTTCATATAATCAAATTATTTAATGAACTCCCACTCAGATAGACATCCCTCTAGTCATCTAAGTGAAAACATGATCCGAGTTTAACTAGGCCGTGTCCGATCATCACGTGAGACGGACTAGTCAAGATCGGTGAACATCTCCATGTTGATCGTATCTTCTATACGACTCATGCTCGACCTTTCGGTCCTCCGTGTTCCGAGGCCATGTCTATACATGCTAGGCTCGTCAAGTCAACCTAAGTGTATTGCGTGTGTTCCGAGGCCATGTCTGTACATGCTAGGCTCGTCAACACCCGTTGTATTCGAACGTTAGAATCTATCACACCCGATCATCACGTGGTGCTTCGAAACAACGAACCTTCGCAACGGTGCACAGTTAGGGGGAACACTTTTCTTGAAATTATCATAAGGGATCATCTTACTTACTACCGTCGTTCTAAGCAAATAAGATGCAAAAACATGATAAACATCACATGCAATCAAATAGTGACATGATATGACCAATATCATTATGCTCCTTTGATCTCCATCTTCGGGGCACCATGATCATCTTCGTCACCGGCATGACACCATGATCTCCATCATTGTGTCTTCATGAAGTCGTCACGCCAACGATTACTTCTACTTCTATGGCTAACGCGTTTAGCAACAAAGTAAAGTAATTTACATGGCGTTATTCAATGACACGCATGTCACAGCCCAGATCAGCCCTTGTTTGACTTTTGCTTGTTCCTCATGTCATCATGTTTAATTTTCAAAGAAACTTGAAATGGGGATGTTGAAACCCTAGCACCAAATGCATTCAACTAGGTTCAAATAAACAATATCTTCAATGAACCCAAATGCCCTTTAGAAAAGTTCATGATTTTTGTTAAAGGTGAAAACCTCTGCCAAAAATGATGCACCTATTTCTAGGCCATCCTGGATTTTTGAATTAAATCTTATTGTATTTGACTTTTGGGCATTTAAATGCTATAAATAATTTAAATGTTCAAATAATGTTGGAAATTGTTATGGGTCACTGGAATAATTCAGACAGCACCCCTAATTATTTCTAGGATTTTATAAAATGGTTTAGTATTTTACTAAATCAAAACAAAACAGAATAAATAGAAAACAGAAACAAATTAAACTAGAAAACAGAAACAATTAAGTAAGAGAGAGAGAGAAGGCCACTGGGCCCCTCACCTGGACATACCTGGCGCCCCACCACGGCCCAGGAGCTGGCCCAGCCCACCAGAGCCGCCACCGTCTCCCACCTCGCGCCAGAAGGACGCCAGAGGGACGCCGGGCGTGTGGTCGCCGCGCGCGAGACCACCTCCTGCTTCCGCCGCTTCTGGACGCCTCCACGAGTGCCACGGCACCTCCCCGACCCCCTCTCACTTCTCCCTCGCTCTCTGGTTCCCTCTCCCTCGCTGTTCCCCACCTCACCAAACCGCACCGCCGCCACCGACGAGCTCCACCACGGCCACCGGCCACCCCTCGCCCCGCCGATGAGTCCACGAGCTCCGCCTCGATGCCTTGAAGCTCCCCCTCAACGCGAGCATCACCGGACGCCCTATCGCCTCGCCATCGACCCGTCGTCTCCGCGCACGGCCGTGCATCGCCGCCGCCAAATTCCGATGCCGTCCGTGCCTCCCCGAGCTCGCCGAGAACCTCTTCGTGACCGCGGTGAGCCCCCGGTCATTCCCCCTAACCCTGTCCCCGTTTGGTTGCCGTAGCACCATTCCCCACGAGCACCGAAGCTCGCCGCCGCCATTGCCAACGAGCTCCGTGCTCCTGAGCTCGGCCGCTCGCCCGAGCATCACCAGCGCGCTCGCCGCGCTCCTGTGAACCTGAAGCACCCACGGGTTCGCCCTGCCGTGCCCTATAGCGCCATCTCCGCCATTGCCCGAGCTCCGGCGGCCGCCCAAGTGCTCGCCGCCGGCGAACCAGGCCACCCCGCGACCTTCTGACACCTCCCCTGGATGCAGAAGAGCGTGGGCTACCTCCTGGTGGTTTTCGCGCGTCCAACCGCCGTCTGTAGCTCAAGTCCGGCGAGTTGCCGCCGCAGTTTTGGTTGTCGCCGGCGAAACTCCGGCGAGGACCGACGTGGTGCAGTCATTAGCGCTAATCCCTGCCAGCTCAGCCGCCCTTAGCCACTGACAATGGGCCCCGCAGCAGGTCAAAGTGCTAGTCAACGCGGGATTAGTAACTGTCTCACTGACCAGTGGACCCCACTGGTCAGGTTTGACCTGGAACGGGTCCGTTGACCTGCTGAGGTCAGCATGACCTAATGCTGACGCAGTTAATCATTTTCTGGTTTTGAAATAATTCAGAAAATCCAGAAAATGCCCTAACTTCTAAAATTCATAGAAATTCAACCGTAGCTCCAAATGAAATGATTTATATATGAAAAATTATCAGAAAAATCCAAAGAATCTGTTTATGGCATCCTCATGCATGTTTGAACAACTTACAGCCACTGTATATGACAATTTGAATAAATGGCATTTGAAATGTCTTATATGGAGTTTGAATTTGAACCTAAGGTTCAAACCAACTCCATTTAATATGTTGCTAGCTGCATTAGCTCAAAACACATTCATATTGCCATGTCATGATCATGCATCATATTGTGCATTGCATTGATTGTGTTTCCTCTCTATTGCCGGTATTGTCCCCTCTCGATAGCCGTGTTTCCGACGATGAGTTCGATGACACTAATGAAGACTCAATGCTATCTTCAGAAGTGCCAGGCAAGCATAACCCCCTTGTTCATTCCGATACAATCCCACTCTCTCGCTCCTGCTCTCTTTTACTACATTAGGACAACAACGATTCAACTGTTACTTGTTGCGGTAGTTGAACCCCTTATCCTCTGCATGACCTGTCATTGCCACAGTAAATAGATGAAACCCACTAGCATGAGTAGGAGTTGTTTGAGCCCTGATGTGCCTACTCATTCATGCTTGTTTGTCATGCCTGCTATTGCTTAGAGTTGTGTCAGGTCTGATTCATCGGGGATGAATTGGAAAGTTGAGAACATGTCCTACTGTGTGTGAGCTAAGTGTGTGAACACGATTTGATAAAGGTAGCGGTGAGAGGCCATGTAGGAGTACATGGTGGGTTGTCTCATTGCAGCCGTCCTCAGGAACTGAGTTCTGTGTTTGTGATCCATGATACAGTTACTACCACGCATTGGGCCCGAAACCAATGGACCCTCTCGGCTTCTTAATCACCCTTGTCCTCTGTCCAGGAGTTGCAAGTAATTTCTGGTGTTTGTAGTATGCTGGAGGCCGTGGGCAGCGCTGACCGGGGGGGTGGGCTGTGATGCGGTAGGCACGTGGCCGGGCATGCCGGGCGCCCGTTTGGTGTCTCGGAACCCCGCACACATCGTTCGGGGCCGTATGTGGAAACCTCGGCCGGACTCCCTGCGGATGGAACCTGAATAGGCGATAAACCTGGACTAGAGACTTGAGCGTTTAGGTAGGCTGCGGCCGACACCCTCGCTGGGCTTCCGCTTGAAGGTTGCCGAGTACATGTCGTGTAAACGGCGGTAAGTGGTGAGAGCGTGTGTGTCGAAGTACACCCCTGCAGGGTTAATATGATCTATTCGAATAGCCGTGTCCGCGGAAATGGACTTCTGGGTTGCCTATAACAGTTCATAGACAAGTGAAAGTGGATACTCTAAAATGCGCAAGATAAGCGTGAGTGCTATGGATGGCGTTCTCGTAGGGAGACGGGAGCGGATCCATAGTGGAGTATTGATATGGTGAACATGTGCACTCGTGTGCGCCACCTCAAAAGAGTTACTTGCAGTCGTAGTTCAGGTTAGCCACTGAGTCAAAGTTGGCTTGCTGCAGTTAAACTCCACTACCCCCTACCGATGCATATGTAGATAGTTCTGATGTAAGTCTTGCTGGGTACATTTGTACTCACGTTTGCTTATTTTATGCTTTGCTGAGAGACGTCAGTCTCGCTAGTAGTTCCGTGTGGACTTCGACGTTTAGCTTGATACCTCAGCTACGATCTTGTGCCCTCGGCAGGATCTAGTAAATAGTCAGGCTTCTCAGCCTTTTTCATTTGTAGATGTCTGTACTCAGACATGTTAAGCTTCCGCATGTGCTTTGACTTGTATGCTCTGAATGTTGGGTCATGAGACCCATGTTTGTAATATCTGGCTCTTCGGAGCCTAATGAATAAATACTCTGAGTCGTAGAGTCTTGTTGTGATGCCATGTTGTATTTGCATATATCGAGCATATTGTGTGTATGATTGAAATGCTTGGTATGTGTGGGATCCGATGATCTAGTTGTCTATCCTTAGCAGCCTCTCTTATGGGGAAATGTAGTCTAGTGCCTCCTTGAGCCATAGTAGTCCGCTACAGCCCGGTTCACCGGAGTCCTGCTAGCCCAGCACTACTGCTCTGGACACTTGACTGGCCGGCATGTGTTTCATATCGTTCCTGTGTCTGTCCCTTCAGGGAAATGTCACGCGGTGACGTCCGGAGTCCTGCCTAGCCTGCTACAGCCCGGGTTCCCGGAGTCCTGTTAGCCCAGCGCTACAGCCCGGATTCACACGCTGCTGACCGACACGTTCGATGTTGATTCATGTATGCCTGTCCCCATACGTTAGTGCCGCTTTGGGTTCACGACTAGCCATGTCAGCCCGGGTTCTCTGTCATATGGATGCTAGCGACATTGTCATATACGCGAGCCAAAAGGCGCAAACGGTCCCGGGCCATGGTAAGGCGACACCCGTGGGAGTACCGTGCGTGAGGCCGCAAAGTGATATGAGGTGTTACGGGCTAGATCGGTGTGACTTGGAATCGGGGTCCCGACAGCGTTGGTATCAGAGCCTGACTGCCTGTAGGATTACCAAGCCAAACTGGTCGAAGTTGTGTCTAGAAATGCTTTAGTTATGTAAGGGAATTGATTGTGGAAGGGAACGTAAGGCTTTTTTTTACTCCTTTACCTTATGCCCTCTAATCTGAGTCACCCTCTTCTCATTCTACGGGGATTAAGAACTAGGCTTCCCATCTTTCTATCAGGATCACGTGTTACTAATCCGTAGACTCATAGGATTAATGGATTTAAGCCTCAGTTCAGTTCCTACTACTTCCGTATGTTGACCATTGATCCCGGAAGTTTATATTGTGATGTTGAGTGGTTATGCCGCCATTTTGTAGGATGTCTCAAATCCTTTGAGCATTTACAGCCGTTATGCTGTCCGAGTCATCCCAGGTTTCTAAACAGTCTGATGCATTTGCAAATTCCTTCCTCCCGTACCTGATGTCCTTTTGGGCCGGATTAAGCACACTAATCGGTCTGTTGAGGTACTCCGTTACCTCGTCGTGTATGTTGGAGTTATTATTATGACCCTAGGTGTCTTAGAGGACCACTTAGTAATCTAGCAATGCTCGCATCCCCGCTGTGATGATTCTGGCCACTATTCTTGAAAGCATCCTGTGATGCCATTTAGTTAGTAGGCATTCTATTTCTGGGTTCTTGAACCCAAGATTCACTCTACTTAACTCGTGTAGCTAGTGTTTGCTAGTTCCCTTAAGATATTAGTAACCTTTGCATTAGTCCTCGAGGTCCGTGGTATTTCATTCTTCCAATACCATGAACCATCATGGCAGAAGTTCTTTTAACCAAAAGATCACAACCAGGGCGCTCTTGAGGAGTACTCCATTTATATTGTGACTCTGCCAGTCCTACCTTTCTGCATGGGTTATCCGGAAGAAATATGTTGAATTTGTTCGACATACTAATCCATGCATCCACAACTTAGAAAAACATATGTTCCTTTGAGTTGTCTCTCTTTAGTTATTTTCTGGCCCTCGTCTATCAATTGATAGTCAGGAGTAATTGTGCATCCGTGTTATCGATGCTTATTATTCTTGTGGTCCGTCAAGCCATTCTATTCCAGAATGACTAGGAGAAACAAACTCCAGTACCTCGTCCATCTCTGGGATTGGGTCAAAGTAGTTGTATTCCACAGATCAAATGCCAATCCAGTTTTTGTTCTGTTCTACCTTGGAGTATTACCCTCTTTATGTCAGGAATCTCATGAGGATTGCACCAACCCTTATGAATTCTTGCTGCAGTGATACTTCTGGCCATCGTTATTCATTCCTCGGTCTCCGTGTTATTGTAACCGGAATACTGACAAGTGAATCGTGGTGTGTGAAATCTATACTCCTAGCAACCCTGTTGCTTGGTAGTTAATGGACAATACTCTCACTCTTAGCGTGTTGGTTATTAAATCATCATCCTAAGATTGATCGTGCTACCTAGTCCTTATTCCCGGTGCACTTTTCGATCAATGAGTTAGGATAGTGTCCGTCCTTGCTTATTCGGTCATATCATCTTGCCTGAAAAGCAAGATTGTTCTCGATCTTAATAACATGTCGGTGGATCGTGATTTTCCAAATATCTTCTTGGAAGTACCACCAGGTTGTCCCTGACGATATGTTGAGTTCGTGAACAAGTTGGTTTCTTGTAAACCACCCCTTCTCCAAGAATCCGTGTTGGATTACCCTGAGCTGGTTGGTCAAGCTAAACAACAACTTGGAGAGTTGGAAGATAAAAGCTTGCCAGCTTAATTCATTTCAAGGGATATATTTGCGTGTGTTGAAGATAGATGATATCTTCATCGATTGGTCCCTGTGATCAGTTGTTGGATCTATTGTCTTGTCCAAACTTTGATTTGAGTATGGGCTACCGTCAAATCAAATCAGAGCCAATGGTGTTCGTAATGTTGTCTTACTCGTGGTTGATCCCTCGAGCATACACCATTATATCCTTTGGATCTGACCAATGCTATCACTTGTTCACATAATCATGGAATTCCATCTCCATGGAAACCTGGATGAATTGTTGTTGAGCCCATCAGCAACACTGCTACCTTCTCCATGACTCGTGTTGAACATCCAGCTAGTATTGGAAACTTTATAAGCATTATCTTCGTGATCCGTTCATGAAGCCTATGTTTGGATGAAAGGAGTGAATTCCTCTAATTCATGTGCATTTGATGCAAGTTGCCGCCGTGAATCTGAGAAAGCATGTTTCTACCTCCTCTGGAATCGTCCCAAGTCAGTTATGCACGTGCGAAGTATTCCGTGGTCTGTTAGACTGATCATCTTCATTCCATATGAGTTCCCTAGCACACCAAGCCACTAACTGACTTGTTTAAGGAGAAGGAGTTCCTTCATAAGACCTAATCCGGACTTATGAAAGAACTTTGATATCCTCATTGATGGTTCCCAACCAGAACTCGGTAGTGTTTCATTGTAAGACTACCATGTGGGCATGCTTGTCTGGGACAACGTGTTCACATGTTTGCAGCAGAACCAGCTCATGTTTTGGGGCTTACTACCGTAGTCCATCTCCCGAGAATCTTGCAACGTCTTCTCGTCGATTTGTGTTGCAAACTTTCTTTTCCAGACATGCAGTCTGGAATATACTGAAACCAACTAGATCTGAATCTCAGGCAGATATGATGGTTGGAACATTTCCCAAGGATTATAATATTGCCCTCTCGATAACCGGTAAAGTGGATGTCGTGGCCAACACATCTAGCCGGAAGGCCTATTACTGTAGTATCTTGATTGAGGAAGTTGGCCACCTCCCCATAAGGATTTCTTCGGATTTATTCCACTAGTTATTCCCTATGGATTCCTGCGCTCCCGAAGTCCGACCTACTACTTGATGTTCAAGATACCAAACCACATCTAACGGGTTACGCTAGAACATCAAGGAGAACATTAGAAGCGGAGTGCTAAATGTCTCTCGGTCGATCATCCAGATTTTGCTCCCTTGGCTTCGCTAAGGTGAAATCTGAGAAAGTGTTTTCCTCCCTTGCACCTGCATCCTCCATCACTAATCATCATGGTAGTATGATGTGTTGCCAGGATCCTCGACACGGATGTTGGTAAAACCGTGATGAATATGGAAATGCTCAAGTTCTTGAGAGCACGCACAAGCACTAGGTGTTATCATCAGCACTAACTAGAATTGTTCCCAGTTTCCTTCGGTTATGCCAAACCTTTCAAACAGTAGATTCACTCTCTACTGTTGAGCTCCTCCCCAGTTACTAGAATCATTCCTAGCATTTGCATTTTTGTTCCCAGCTTGCACCGTCATTGTGCCATCCTACCTTGGATTACCCTTCCCAGTAATTACTGATAAGGACCATCTTTAAAAGTGGTCCCATCAGGGGTTCCGACCATTTCCAGTGATAAGAAAATCATCCCTTGCATTGTCTTCAACAAGGTAGCTCACATCATCCATTCTAGTCCGAGTATGCCATTCCTTCGAACTCCGCCAAACGATTGCTGTGATTTGCCTTAAGCTGGTATAAAGAGTTTCAATGATCTCTATATCAAAAGTAAGTCTTTTTGCCACTTAAGGAATAGTTCTACGAGTCACCCTTCCCTAAGGTGCCCCGTTATGGAGTCATGGCAATTATCTCCTCGCTACTTTGAAACCATGCGTCGTCTTATTCAGCGTGGAATTGTGCTTATCAACTTGAATCTTCGTTCTCTGTTTCACTTCATCCCTCTCTCGATGTATGTGTTGAGTCTCAGCTCAAGAGATGTTTCAACGTCTCACTCCATGAGTTGACCTTGAGTGCCCGATCTTCAAGAAGATCGATCCTGTAGAGTTTCCCTCTCTATCGTCATCGTGTCGGATGAAGATCTCGAAAGCAAGGACGTCAACGTTAATTGAAGCAACGGATCAAATCTTCGCGAAGAGCAATTGGATCATGAAGATGGTGTTAGCTTGTGTCCCTCTGTCTTCTTACCTCACGTCTTGAATCTCGGGACGAGATTCTTGTTTAGTGGGGGTGAGCTGTCACAGCCCCAGATCAGCCCTTGTTTGACTTTTGCTTGTTCCTCATGTCATCATGTTTAATTTTCAAAGAAACTTGAAATGGGGATGTTGAAACCCTAGCACCAAATGCATTCAACTAGGTTCAAATAAACAATATCTTCAATGAACCCAAATGCCCTTTAGAAAAGTTCATGATTTTTGTTAAAGGTGAAAACCTCTGCCAAAAATGATGCACCTATTTCTAGGCCATCCTGGATTTTTGAATTAAATCTTATTGTATTTGACTTTTGGGCATTTAAATGCTATAAATAATTTAAATGTTCAAATAATGTTGGAAATTGTTATGGGTCACTGGAATAATTCAGACAGCACCCCTAATTATTTCTAGGATTTTATAAAATGGTTTAGTATTTTACTAAATCAAAACAAAACAGAATAAATAGAAAACAGAAACAAATTAAACTAGAAAACAGAAACAATTAAGTAAGAGAGAGAGAGAAGGCCACTGGGCCCCTCACCTGGACATACCTGGCGCCCCACCACGGCCCAGGAGCTGGCCCAGCCCACCAGAGCCGCCACCGTCTCCCACCTCGCGCCAGAAGGACGCCAGAGGGACGCCGGGCGTGTGGTCGCCGCGCGCGAGGCCACCTCCTGCTTCCGCCGCTTCTGGACGCCTCCACGAGTGCCACGGCACCTCCCCGACCCCCTCTCACTTCTCCCTCGCTCTCTGGTTCCCTCTCCCTCGCTGTTCCCCACCTCACCAAACCGCACCGCCGCCACCGACGAGCTCCACCACGGCCACCGGCCACCCCTCGCCCCGCCGATGAGTCCACGAGCTCCGCCTCGACGCCTTGAAGCTCCCCCTCAACGCAAGCATCGCCGGACGCCCTGTCGCCTCGCCATCGACCCGTCGTCTCCGCGCACGGCCGTGCATCGCCGCCGCCAAATTCCGATGCCGTCCGTGCCTCCCCGAGCTCGCCGAGAACCTCTTCGTGACCGCGGTGAGCCCCCGGTCATTTCCCCCTAACCCTGTCCCCGTTTGGTTGCCGTAGCACCATTCCCCATGAGCACCGAAGCTCGCCGCCGCCATTGCCAACGAGCTCCGTGCTCCTGAGCTCGGCCGCTCGCCCGAGCATCACCAGCGCGCTCGCCGCGCTCCTGTGAACCTGAAGCACCCACGGGTTCGCCCTGCCGTGCCCTATAGCGCCATCTCCGCCATTGCCCGAGCTCCGGCGGCCGCCCAAATGCTCGCCGCTGGCGAACCAGGCCACCCCGCGACCTTCTGACACCTCCCCTGGATGCAGAAGAGCGTGGGCTACCTCCTGGTGGTTTCCGCGCGTCCAACCGCCGTCTGTAGCTCAAGTCCGGTGAGTTGCCGCCGCAGTTTTGGTTGTCGCCGGCGAAACTCCGGCGAGGACCGACGTGGCGCAGTCATTAGCGCTAATCCCTGCCAGCTCAGCCGCCCTTAGCCACTGACAATGGGCCCCGCAGCAGGTCAAAGTGCTAGTCAACGCGGGATTAGTGACTGTCTCACTGACCAGTGGACCCCACTGGTCAGGTTTGACCTGGAACGGGTCCGTTGACCTGCTGAGGTCAGCATGACCTAATGTTGACGCAGTTAATCATTTTCTGGTTTTGAAATAATTTAGAAAATTCCAGAAAATGCCCTAACTTCTAAAATTCATAGAAATTCAACCATAGCTCCAAATGAAATGATTTATATATGAAAAATTATCAGAAAAATCCAAAGAATCTGTTTATGGCATCCTCATGCATGTTTGAACAAATTACAGCCACTGTATATGACAATTTGAATAAATGGCATTTGAAATGTCTTATATGGAGTTTGAATTTGAACCTAAGGTTCAAACCAACTCCATTTAATATGTTGCTAGCTGCATTAGCTCAAAACACATTCATATTGCCATGTCATGATCATGCATCATATTGTGCATTGCATTGATTGTGTTTCCTCTCTATTGCCGGTATTGTCCCCTCTCGATAGCCGTGTTTCCGACGATGAGTTCGATGACACTAATGAAGACTCAATGCTATCTTCAGAAGTGCCAGGCAAGCATAACCCCCTTGTTCATTCCGATACAATCCCACTCTCTCGCTCCTGCTCTCTTTTACTACATTAGGACAACAACGATTCAACTGTTACTTGTTGCGGTAGTTGAACCCCTTATCCTCTGCATGACCTGTCATTGCCACAGTAAATAGATGAAACCCACTAGCATGAGTAGGAGTTGTTTGAGCCCTGATGTGCCTACTCATTCATGCTTGTTTGTCATGCCTGCTATTGCTTAGAGTTGTGTCAGGTCTGATTCATCGGGGATGAATTGGAAAGTTGAGAACATGTCCTACTGTGTGTGAGCTAAGTGTGTGAACACGATTTGATAAAGGTAGCGGTGAGAGGCCATGTAGGAGTACATGGTGGGTTGTCTCATTGCAGCCGTCCTCAGGAACTGAGTTCTGTGTTTGTGATCCATGATACAGTTACTACCACGCATTGGGCTCGAAACCAATGGACCCTCTCGGCTTCTTAATCACCCTTGTCCTCTGTCCAGGAGTTGCAAGTAATTTCTAGTGTTTGTAGTATGCTGGAGGCCGTGGGCAGCGCTGACCGGAGGGGTGGGCTGTGATGCGGTAGGCACGTGGCCGGGCATGCCGGGCGCCCGTTTGGTGTCTCGGAACCCCGCACACATCGTTCGGGGCCGTATGTGGAAACCTCGGCCGGACTCCCTGCGGATGGAACCTGAATAGGCGATAAACCTGGACTAGAGACTTGAGCGTTTAGGTAGGCTGCGGCCGACACCCTCGCTGGGCTTCCGCTTGAAGGTTGCCGAGTACATGTCGTGTAAACGGCGGTAAGTGGTGAGAGCGTGTGTGTCGAAGTACACCCCTGCAGGGTTAATATGATCTATTCGAATAGCCGTGTCCGCGGAAATGGACTTCTGGGTTGCTATAACAGTTCATAGACAAGTGAAAGTGGATACTCTAAAATGCGCAAGATAAGCGTGAGTGCTATGGATGGCGTTCTCGTAGGGAGACGGGAGCGGATCCATAGTGGAGTATTGATATGGTGAATATGTGCACTCGTGTGCGCCACCTCAAAAGAGTTACTTGCAGTCGTAGTTCAGGTTAGCCACTGAGTCAAAGCTGGCTTGCTGCAGTTAAACTCCACTACCCCCTTTTGTTGATACCGATGCATATGTAGATAGTTCTGATGTAAGTCTTGCTGGGTACATTTGTACTCACGTTTGCTTATTTTATGCTTTGCAGAGAGACGTCAGTCTCGCTAGTAGTTCCGTGTGGACTTCGACGTTTAGCTTGATACCTCAGCTACGATCTTGTGCCCTCGGCAGGATCTAGTAAATAGTCAGGCTTCTCAGCCTTTTTCATTTGTAGATGTCTGTACTCAGACATGTTAAGCTTCCGCATGTGCTTTGACTTGTATGCTCTGAATGTTGGGTCATGAGACCCATGTTTGTAATATCTGGCTCTTCGGAGCCTAATGAATAAATACTCTGAGTCGTAGAGTCTTGTTGTGATGCCATGTTGTATTTGCATATATCGAGCATATTGTGTGTATGATTGAAATGCTTGGTATGTGTGGGATCCGATGATCTAGTTGTCTATCCTTAGCAGCCTCTCTTATGGGGAAATGTAGTCTAGTGCCTCCTTGAGCCATAGTAGTCCGCTACAGCCCGGTTCACCGGAGTCCTGCTAGCCCAGCACTACTGCTCTGGACACTTGACTGGCCGGCATGTGTTTCATATCGTTCCTGTGTCTGTCCCTTCGGGGAAATGTCACGCGGTGACATCCGGAGTCCTGCCTAGCCTGCTACAGCCCGGGTTCCCGGAGTCCTGTTAGCCCAGCGCTACAGCCCGGATTCGCACGCTGCTGACCGACACGTTCGATGTTGATTCATGTATGCCTGTCCCCATACGTTAGTGCCGCTTTGGGTTCACGACTAGCCATGTCGGCCCGGGTTCTCTGTCATATGGATGCTAGCGACATTGTCATATACGCGAGCCAAAAGGCGCAAACGGTCCCGGGCCATGGTAAGGCGACACCCGTGGGAGTACCGTGCGTGAGGCCGCAAAGTGATATGAGGTGTTACGGGCTAGATCGGTGTGACTTGGAATCGGGGTCCCGACAACGCAGGTCATACAAAATAATAAAGACAACTCCTATGGCTCCTGCCGGTTGTCATACTCATCGACATGCAAGTCGTGATTCCTATTACAAGAATATGATCAATCTCATACATCACATATATCATTCATCACATCTTCTGGCCATATCACATCACATAGCACTTGCCGCAAAAACAAGTTAGACGTCCTCTAATTGTTGTTGCAAGTTTTTACGTGGTTTGTAGGTTTCTAGCAAGAACGTTTTCTTACCTACGTATGACCACAACGTGATTTGCCAATTTCTATTTACCCTTCATAAGGACCCTTTTCATCGAATCCGTTCCGACTAAAGTAGGAGAGACAGACACCCGCTAGCCACCTTATGCAACTACTGCATGTCAATCGGTGGAACCTGTCTCACGTAAGCGTACGTGTAAGGTCGGTCCGGGCCGCTTCATCCCACAATGCCGCCGAAACAAGAAAAGACTAGTAGCGGCAAGAAGAATTGGCAAACTCAACGCCCACAACTGCTTTGTGTTCTACTCGTGCATAGTAACTACGCATAGGCCTGGCTCATGATGCATCTATGGAGTATACTAGCAATGAAGGGAAAGGAGTGCATCTACATACCCTTGTAGATCGCGAGCGGAAGCGTTCCAATGAACGTTGTTGACGGAGTCGTACTCGCCGTGATTCAAATCACCGATGACCGAGTGCCGAACGGACGGCACCTCCGCGTTCAACACACGTACGGTGCAGCGACGTCTCCTCCTTCTTGATCCAGCAAGGGGAAGGAGAGGTTGATGGAGATCCAGCAGCACGACGGTGTGGTGGTGGATGTAGCGGGTCTCGGCAGGGCTTCGTCGAGCTTCTGCGAGAGGGAGAGGTATAGCAGGGGAGGAGGGAGGCGCCCAAGGCTGTAATCGTTGCTGCCCTCCCTCCCCCCTCCCCCTTTATATAGGCCCCCTTGGGAGGGGGGGCGCCAGCCAAACCCATCTAGGGTGGGGGGGCGGCGGCCAGGGGGGTGCCTTGCCCCCCAAGGCAAGTGGGAAGCCCCCCCACCCTAGGGTTCCCAACCCTAGGCGCAGGGGGGGAGGCCCATGGGGGGCACCCAGCCCACTAGGGGCTGGTTCCCTTCCCACTTCAGCCCACGGGGCCCTCCGGGATAGGTGGCCCCACCCGGTGGACCCCCGGGACCCTTCCGGTGGTCCCGGTACAATACCGGTAACCCCCGAAACTTTCCCGGTAGCCGAAACTTGACTTCCTATATATAATTCTTCACCTCCGGACCATTCCGGAACTCCTCGTGACGTCCGGGATCTCATCCGGGACTCCGAACAACTTTCGGGTTTCCGCATACACATATCTCTACAACCCTAGCGTCACCGAACCTTAAGTGTGTAGACCCTACGGGTTCGGGAGACATGCAGACATGACCGAGACGCCTCTCCGGTCAATAACCAACAGCGGGATTTGGATACCCATGTTGGCTCCCACATGTTCCACGATGATCTCATCGGATGAACCACGGTGTCGAGGATTCAATCAATCCCGTATACAATTCCCTTTGTCAATCGGTATGTTACTTGCCCGAGATTCGATCGTCGGTATCCCAATACCTTGTTCAATCTCGTTACCAGCAAGTCTCTTTACTCGTACCTCAATGCATGATCCCGTGACTAACGCCTTAGTCACATTGAGCTCATTATGATGATGCATTACCGAGTGGGCCCAGAGATACCTCTCCGTCACACGGAGTGACAAATCCCAGTCTCGATCCGTGCCAACCCAACAGACACTTTCGGAGAAACCCGTAGTGCACCTTTATAGTCACCCAGTTACGTTGTGACGTTTGGCACACCCAAAGCACTCCTACGGTATCCGGGAGTTGCACGATCTCATGGTCTAAGGAAAAGACACTTGACATTGAAAAAGCTCTAGCAAACGAAACTACACGATCTTTTATGTTGTGCTTAGGATTGGGTCTTTGTCCATCACATCATTCTCCTAATGATGTGATCCCGTTATCAACGACATCCAATGTCCATAGTCAGGAAACCATGACTATCTGTTGATCAACGAGCTAGTCAACTAGAGGCTTACTAGGGACACGTTGTGGTCTATGTATTCACACATGTATTACGATTTCCGGACAATACAATTATAGCATGAACAATAGACAATTACCATGAACAAAGAAATATAATAATAACCATTTATTATTGCCTCTAGGGCATATTTCCAACAAAAATTATGTTAGAAAATACTATGTCTAAGTCATAATAAAGCAATTGTTTATTTATTGTTCATGTACAATAAATTTTTGAGAATTATAATGAAAAAGATAGTACCGGTTAAAAATAGGTGCTGTATTGTTGGGCACGAATAGTGCTATGATACACAGTCCCTAAACCTAGCCAACATTGGTTCATGAAAATTCGTGTTACCTCCGTAGTGAAGCAGAAAACATTGTAGTAAAATGGACTTTACTATTTACGGTATAATGCGATATGTTTTGGGCATCACTAAGCAACTCCAACAAACGCATGAAGAGATACTCACAACCAGGTAGATATTTCTATGATTTAAATTCCACACATCTTCAGTACACTTCTGAAATACGTTCATATTTTTTCTGCAGTACATATTTTCATGGAAGCATGGAGGATTTCAAAGAGTTTGTTCATGTCATCATGCCTGGCGGTGTGTCGTGGAATGGGAGGGGGTCTTGAGCAATTGGGTTAGGAAAGTGTGGTTTTTTTTTTCACCCGATGCAACGCACGGGCATTTGTGCTAGTCTTTCCCTAATAATAAAGCACGGATTGAGTTTGTCGGGTTTACCGTCACAATACGTGTTCGTGTGAGGGTTCGAACCCACGGACTCACCTCCCGTCACGAAGACTGCAGCCACCTCAACCAGATCTTGGTTGTGATAAAAAATAGGTTTGTTGCTTAATGGAATAGTCCCACCTTGCCTTTTTAATAATAACATCCACCAATTTATATACTTCCACGAGTTTCCTAGAAATCAGCAAGCAACAAACAATAGAAAAGGACGAGGCGTGGGTCTCAATAAAAAAGGAAGTAGGGAATTTATCCTGGAGGAAGGAAGGACGAAATTAACTTCAGAAATTATGGTGGTGGGCTGACATGCCATTACAAGCGAGAGAGGGAGGGGAAGACAACGAGAGGCATATCATGTACGTTAACTAGAGTAAGTGTAGGGAGATAGTTCGTGAGTCCTTCTGTGTACGTTAACTATTTTGTTTGGGCCAAGCCCAAATAGTTAAAAAAAAGCACTTTCAACCAAACAACCAACCATCTGTAAAAATTACCAAACAAAAATGCCCAAAAGTTTAACACATAAAATAGTTCAAAATATTTCAAAAAAATATGTTCATACTTTTTTAAAACACTTAAAAGTTCCCCCAAAACTCACTTCTTACTAAAAAAAACCATTTCAAAATGTACAACCGAAAAACATTCTTTTCAAAAAAACATCTATTAAAAAATGTTAATCTATAGAGAAATGTTACAATGTTCATAAAAATGTTAACTATTCTTCAAAAGGTGTTACATTTTTAATGAAAACATTAAATTTTATTAAAAATAAGAAAATTTCCACGTTCAATATTATTATCGACGTTTATTAAAATTGGATATAAAAACTGGTGCAAAATGGCACATGAAGCAGGTTGTACCTTTTTTGTCGCCCGGTGCAACACACGTGCATTTCTACTAGTAATAATAAGTCTTCGAACTGTCTTGGCTAATTTGCCTTCTGTTTTGATTTGAGCTGATGGGGATGAGATGTGACCCCGCTGCTGGGCGTCGCAAATGCCACTGCTCCAATGTGTGCCCCAGCTTCGGTGATGCACGGGCGAGGCAACATGATTTGGTACAGTGGCCCTCCTTCCAAGAAATCAAGTTTTTTCGTTCAGATTTTAGAGCTCTTGAGTTTCAGCTTAGTTCAAGGATAGAAAAGCATACCCCTTATGGATTCAACGAGGAAGACCATTAGCCGCCACCTTTTCAGAATTGGATGGTGTGGTGCACCTTCATCCTGCTGTCTAATTTCTTAGCTTATTTGCTTTAACTGTACTACAGTATATAGCAGGATAAGGATCCAATCTTGTGACGCCTCTCCATTTGCACCATCGTCAAAAGTTGCACATGAGTTGATTCAGACTTTCAGAGTTCATACAACACCTAGAGTTAATCAGCCTGAAGGTATATCAGATCCTATGGAAGGGGACCCGGTTCAGATTTGTCACTACTCTGTGTTGTTGGATAGCCATGGTATGTATTAGTTTTGTTTTACCACAGTTTGATTCTTGGTAGTTAGGATATCAGGTGTATACGTTACTTTTCTTATGAATTTTTTCTCTTTTAGTGCACTATCTATCTATCTAATCTATCTATCAAAGTTTTCAAAGAAATTGATGGCAGTGGCTCAGACACATCATGGTGAATGGCGAAGCTTCTAAAATGGACGGAAGAGAGGTGGTGACTCGCGGCTGGGAGACGTACATACGATTCATAAGGTTTCATATTAACAAACAATGATGATCTTTGTAAAGTAATCTGAACATTTTGTTGATTCCGGGACAATTTTATTCTCCAATATGAATCCGTAAGAAAAGATATGACAATAAATTTGTGCAAACTGATAATGTAAGCTCATCTCGAAACTTTATTCTTTTTCTAAGATTGATTTACTTGGTGGTGCTAACTTCCATTCTATCAAAACAGGACATGCGTGCGATTTCTGAAAAAAGAAGCTTCTCTGTTGGCTGGCATCCCTGATGGTGCCTTTAGTTATGTAGGAAAAGAAATGGTATCTCATAATTCACTGGATGTTGACCAGTAGGGTCAATTACAAATTGTTGGCTGTAAATGAATTTCAGTTTCTAGCTTTCATAAAATTTAGACATGTACTGTTTAACAGTATGTTGTGGTTGATGGTGGTCCTATGTGCTGGTTCAAATTATCATGGATATATATTGCTTTTACTAGCAGTTGTAGTGCTCTTATTATTATTTTCCACAAATATCATCATGTTTTGCTATTGATGTAATGCTATATTCCTTGACTGAAATCAAACCCTTTAGTTGCTACTGTGGTGCTTTTATTATTGTGTGCATATATTTGATAATGGCTTCAGTTTCAATTAAAATCGTTAACTGGACTCCCATAATTGCGGTGGTGTATTATTCGGCAAAAAGTAGTTTTGTCGCCTTTTAATGTTTCATTTACATTCATGGTCATATATGCTGCTTTGGACGAAACAATTGATCAACTCCGACTGCAGCTGGTAGGGGTTGTGATGGACAGGGCGAACACACCGGACAGGGCACCAAACGGCGACTACTCGCACCCCTCCCCCCTAACCCCATGGGGAACCCTCCATTACGGCGCACCACGGGAGGAAGGGATAGGTCCATGTCGACAAAGGAGGTAGACATGACGCGGGCGGTGGCGGCGCAGAGCACTTCAACAAGGGAGACTTGAAATGGGGAACGATAAGGAAGATGAGTTCGTGCGTCCTTATTTTAATAAAAGTTAACGTCGAGTGCTTTGTTTGGGCTAAACCCAAATAGTTAAAAAACGAATAAACTCTTCCCACCAAACAAATGCCCGTGCGTTGCACCGGGTGATAAATGAAACATCGGTTCAAAAAAGTTTTTTTCCATAAAAAAATGTTCTTTTCTAGAGAAATGTTTCAATTTTCATGAAAACATTAACTATTCTTAAAAACTGTTCCATTTTTTATGAAAATGTGAACTTTTATTAAAAAAAAGAATTTTTCATGTTTAACCTTGTTATGGACATTTATTAAAATTGGGGATAAAAATGATGCACAATGGCATATAAAGCTGGTTGTGCTTTTTTTTCGCCCAGTGCAACGCACGGGCATTTGTACTAGTAATAATAAAGCACGAGTTGAGTCTGCCTGGTTCACCGTCGCGGTAATTTTGCAAAACAATCCCCCATTTCTGAGAATTCAACCCGTAGTCCATACACAAAAGAAAAAACGGTTCGCTGGAAAAAAAACAGAACACCCGTACGCATCTGCCTCCTCGACCCCTCACCCGTGCCCAAGCCATGCCATCCTCGCGCCATCGCTGCCACCGCCACACCTCCGCCATCTCGCCGCCGCGGCCGCACCTCTGCCATCTTGCCGACGCGGCTGCAACCCAAACACCTCCATCTCCCTTCCATGACTAGATACCCCCTCCATAATTGCGAGCAGAGGCATGGAGGAGAGGCGAAACCGGAGGCGGCATTGCAAGGGCCTGCGGTGGCGCGGTCGGCAAGGACTTGCCGAATCTCGCCGGATCCGGTGGGAAGTAGCGCTCAGGCGGTGGATCTGCAAGGAAGGCGGCCGGAGCTCGGAGCAGGACGGTTGGCGGGCGCGGCATGGTGTCGGGTAACTGTGAGGGAAGAGAGAGATGAGCGTGAGAGAAAAGGGAGCACGTGAGGAAGGAGATGGGAGGCCGGAGGGAGAGAGAAGGGAGCAGTGAGGTCTGGCAGTTGTCCTGCTGCTGCTCGCCGGTGGCTCGCCGGCCATCTGCGAGCTGGAATTGCGGCCCCACGCGAGGGAAAGATCAGCGTTCTGCAACCACGGCAGGACGCCCACCATGCGCGTACCTTACAAGCAGCAGCAGCAGCCTCACTTCGCCTTGGACGACATGACGATTACAAAATATTCAGTCATCCCCTTTGCCGTCTACCTGTTGGACACTTGGACCTACTCATGTGTTTGAGGTAAATGCTTACATAAAATAGCTATGCAAATTGTTATTTCCTTTCAGATGAAGGTGGAGATTTGGTAATGCTTAAAGAAAAGATCTACTCTATGGTTGTTTCTCTGCAGATGATTGTGCAGAAAAGCTGAAAACGAGATATAATTCTATGTGAGAGATGACCGCTAAAGGTACTTACTTTTGGTCTCAAGTAATGATAGCTAATATTGTGTGCAGATTTCTTTCTACAAGATGTGGGTGTAAATTCTTATTGTTACAATGATACAGTAGCAGTGGCGCAAGGTCGACAATTTTTTACTTTCATGTATTCAGTCCTTGCATGCATTTTCTGAGTATGTTCATTATTAGTATGCAGGTTATTTGTTTCCCTAGTATGGCTGCAACTATGGCAAGACACCCACCATGCGTGCACCTTACAAGTTGCAGCAGCTTCACTTGGTTGTCAACGACATATCGAGTATAAAATAGATAGCCAGCTGCAAGCATTGCTCCTCCCCTCCCAACAGAACAAACTTTTGCAACGTGCCCTTTTCTACTCTGCCCAATTCCAGCCATCCCTCCATCTACCTGTTGGACTTGCTCACCCATGTGTTTGAGGTAATGCCTAATGAAAATAGATAGCGATGATTATTTCCTTCACATGATTGTGGAGATTTAAAGTTGGAAAATTGATAGAATTATATTTATAATCTAAGAACATATCCTTTGGTCCTGAATTTAGGATACAGTGCATGACATATTATTAAATCCCATACAACAGAGTCTTAGGTATTTTATTTTCTGACCAAGTTATGATTTTTACTACAAAACCAAATTATGAATGCTTAATCTAAGGTATTTCTTACTCAGTTTGATCTAGGTTTCTATCAATTATTACATGTCTTTTGAATTTTCTTTTGTGGGGATTTGCCTTCTGATTTATGTTGAGGTGAATGTAGCTGCTGGTCATACTTTAACCACATGTCAATTGCAGGAGTGCAACACCACCATCTTGTGCCACAAACCATACCAAGAATGGCGGGTTATGGATAGAGTTCATTTGATCCATCTGATAAAAATACCTATTGGGGAATAAGCATGAAAAGTAATCAACCACTCTTTCCACAGTGGAGTTCCTCTATTTATTTGCCTATTGTTAGATTGGTTCATCCTGGTCTGACATGTTAATGAAAGTGTTGTCTCATTCCTCATACAATCTGGGTACCTTTCAATTGATTAGTTCTTCTTTTGGATTACTCTTTATTAATTCCCTTTGTGTATCTTTATTATGTTCCTCAAGACTTTGGAGTAAGACATTTATTTTGTTGATATTAGTTTCAAGGGAACATGGTACCCCACGACACAGGAAGATTACTGAAAATCAGTTCTAAATCTAATCAAGTCTAATCTTCTCTGTTTGAAGTTATGCCATTCGTAATATTGCATTGTAGATAGACAAAAAAGATATAGGTATTAAATTTTGTGGCTCTAGCATAAATGTTTATCACCATGGTGACATTTCTTTTTCAATTTAGATAAGAAAAAAGAGACAAGTATTGAATAGAGAGTAGAGAGGATAAGAGCATTGTAGTTCAGCGTGGTTCATGCCAAAGACTGTGATACATATAATTTCTTAGGACAGTGCAAATTCATTGATGATGCAGCGGAAGTAACTCAAGTTCTGCTAGAATTTCTCTCACATAACATGGATAGAGGTGAGTTTTGCATAATCCATCTCAGTAACAAGCTTGCATTGAGTAATTCTTTCAAGAAGCTTACCATGCACAACTACATGATACTTGTAGTTCTCAGTGGCAATTGACAGCCACATTCTTCAATGGGAGACCTAGCATATAATTGCCTTGAGTACAACAATACATGATCTTCTGGCAACAAACTGTTCATGATTGACGCATAATATGTCCTTTGTCCGCATTTTAATTATTTATATTAATATTTCTGGTTATCACTGCACGAGTTGCAATGGATTTGATGAGGGAAGTCTGCAATGCAGACTGTGCTAAGTGTACCCGCTCCAGATTTTATCGACAGTAAATGGTCCACTGCTATTGACAGGTGCCTTCTTGCACTCTTCTGACCCAGATTTGGCATGTTTATCATTTTCTACTATCATCGCCTAGTTGCACAAAAATACGTAAGAGCATGGCTCAAAACTCACAGAGCGGCACAACTTTGAAATGGTTTTATTTAAACAATGAAAAATGTTTTTTGACTGAAAATCTGTAGTATATTTTGATTATGGGGACACCACTGAAATGTATACACCAAGAAAACATAATTCTCTTTAGTTGAATTTTAAATTCATGTTTTGGAAATCAAATCCATTTCAAATTACATGATTTCGGCTAGAATGATTAATGCTACGCCCCTGCTGATGCCAAAGGTTGTGACACTTTTTTAATAATAGTGCAAATTGATTGATGATGCATCACAAGTAGTACAAGTTCATCATGTCCATTGCCCATCCATGAATTGTTTTCTCATTGTTATTCCCGTTGCAATACACGAGCAAATGGTAGGAGGAATATGTGTGCGTTGATCGGTGCTGGAGGGCCATCCCCTTGAGGACGTGGACAAGGTGCGTGTGGTGCACAACGCCGCCTCATGTCTTACCGCGTCGACCAGCCAATGACCATTATCGGACATGCTATTCTCCTGGACGCCACTGGGAAGAAGCCTGTCTCTATCGATCCGTTTGCGCCCGTCACTAATGCACATGGAGTCGTAGTGAGAGTTTTTCATGGGTGTGACACAAACTACTCGATTTTCAACTAATTTTCGTGCAGATCAATGTAGCAAAGTATGTGTGTTTCAGAAAATTTATTTTTTATTTTTTAAAGTATGCCAATGTTTTTTTCTATTGTTTAGGTAGATTCCAACACGAGTGTTTACCTATTTTTTATTTTCTGCATGTTATGAGAATGTTGTGTCTAATAAGTTTAAAATTGTCATTTTAGCTTCCCCTCAAATTAGTTTTGTCATTTTAGCTATCATTCATTGCAATTATAGAACACACAAAAGGAGTATAAGCAGTGACATATGCCAACATGGATGGACCCGTGTGGATGGGGCACTTGAGTCATATTTATTTTAGGATGTGATTTTTTTTCTCCCGTTGCAACGCACGGGCCTTTTTGCTAGTCGGAATTATATAGGATTGACACAATCGTATCCGAAAAGACTTTCAATTTATTCATCGTGTCAGTGTCAGGGCTGTTGGAATATTTGTAATCCTGTCGCACTAGTCGTTTAGGACTATTTTCAGCAAATAAACCGGTCCATGCCAACAACCACCATTGTTGCTCCCACTTAGAGCGATCACAGTCCAGTAATGAGGGAAGTACTCTTCGGTAATGCCTCCAAGGAGGGAGAAGACGCACACGAGTACTCTCATCGCCGATAGTGACCCCCATTGAATCCAAAGCTTTTGCCTAGAGCCTCATACCTCTGCACCTCCGCAACCCAATGAGGGAGCCTAACTGCTACAAATCTACAAGATCAAGCCGCGACCTCGCTCATATTCATTAAGGGAAAACCACACAATCGTAGCAGAAGGACAACACAACCGAACCACACCATGGAGTAATTCTTGAACTAACACTGACACCACCCCCAGCATCGCGAGCTTTGCCCGACGGAGGCACTGGTGATGTCGATGCGAAGGATGAGGAGGAGGGGTTGGGTCGCCACCCATGTCGCCCCAGGGAGGGAGTGTCCTTGGGGCTGGGGCCTTTGGTCGCTACTTAGAGATTAGCATGTAAACAAATATCCCGTCGATGCAAACAACACATCAGTTGGTCCTTTCATAACTCATTGTTCCTGTGGACACAACAAGTACAAGCATAGCACATCCATCACTTATAGTTTGCATATGCATGGTAAATTCATTTATAGCATTCTAATGCACCCTTCATACAAAAGAAAAGAAGACATATAGAGGAAATAAAAATAGAATCGGAGCCGGTTGTTAAAATCGTCTTGTATAAGAATTTATATCCCTGAACATAATTTAGAAAAACTGGAGCTTGTCCGGGTTTTTTGGTACCATGCATGTAAGCAAGAATGTACACTTGCCAAAACAATTAGTATGCGACTGTTTTGTAGTTCAGAGGGGCAGTCGTTGTACAGTTGATGTGCATGCTTGTGATGCTCCAATGTGAAAGATGTGATGTTCTTGCATGGTAGCATCTAAAGAAATGTGTTCTGAGAAGGTCTTTTGTTCAGTTAGAAAAACAACATCACAAGAGTTATTTCTAAAGTTGTTTCCCTCGTACTTAATATGTAGATACATTAAAACTGCGCACTTTTCCAGCCCTCTCGTACCATCGGCCGTTCGATTGTCATTTTTGAGCCTTTTCAGCCGTCAGATTAGTTGTGAATCACGTCTAATCTGGCTCCGTTCACGTTTAATCTTGTCTCGTTTAATTCCCATCCCAGATCTCTCCTCTTGTCGTCGGCGAAACAGGTCGCGCCGCCACTGATGCCATTCCGTATGGCTTGCAGCCCCTCGCGGTACTCCCTTCATGGTGGAACGAAGCCTCCATCTTGGCCCAATCATCGATGTCCTCCTTCTCCGGTATTTCCCTGAAGATGCAGTAGGGAGGGACTCTGCCTCGTGGCAGAGACGAGTCCACTTTCTGACCGCTGCAGCCTGGACCAGGTTTTTCCTACAAATCCTTGGGTTTGCCATCGCCATCTCGATCTCCCGATTCTATCATCTATAGTCCTCGAGCACGACACCGCCAGATCGAGCACCCTCCGTAGGTACTCGCAGACATCAGGCAAGTTTTGGCCAGGGCGTGCATCGTTTTGCTGGACAGGTTTGTTAACCTACACCGACCAATTCTGTACATCACAAGAAATCTGAAGAGCAAGTTTTCAAACTTGAGTAACTGATTTCATTGATTCAAATGATAATCTTCCTGTGATTTTTACCCAACTCATCTCCATACAGACGTCCTGGACTGATTGTGATTCTGTTTCGGAAGAAAATATACAATCCATTGTTTCACTATATATTAATGCTAGCATCAGGAGGTTGTGAGTATTTGACAAAGAACTACCACATTTCATACTTCAAACTTGACATTTTAAAGGTCAAGCCACTGGCACTGGCAGGATCATCTTCAGTTAAAGTGGCATGTCTTATGCAACAGGGAGTAGCATCAACCCGGAAAAAGAACTCAACCAAAACTTTATCCATTGAGAGGTTACCAGATCTAGCAGCTCGAGGAATTTTATATCGAGGCCATCTAGAGAAAGAACGCAGTTTGTGTGGGGGGCTCTAGTTTAAGCTCCACCATTTGAAAACCCAAGCAAGGTCATGAGCACCCAGGTTCATTCTAGGGAAATCAACATCAGCTATTTTGGAGCAACTACCAAAGGCAGACCCACATAGCATTGAATTGTTTGCATAGCAGAGCAGGGAGATGATGTGCCATTATCAGACTGCACCTGCAAAGGTCTAAGGGAGAAGTTCCACCTAAGAGAGAGATAAGTAGATCGAAATGGATTATATATAAACCTTCTTCCTTGGCTCACCCTCAATAGGGAATGCATGCAGATAATGATTCAAAGGGCTGCCAGTCGATAATCACATTAAGAGAGAACAAAGGAGCATAAATAAAAGGCCTGGGCACGCCAGATGGCACTTTTAAGCTGCAATTCTTCATCATACTCTCTAAGCTACTGATATACATCCCGAATTCCTTTGCAGAGACATCTACATGCCCATCCGTTTGCTGGATTTCCATGTATTCAGAAACAATTTGCAGTCTGTCTACCTTCTCATAAGGATTAGTTGTTGCCAGGATCTTCCATTTTGTCTCATTGAAATACAAAACTGTCTTTCCATGGATGTAGTATCTGATGTCATCCCACCATGGCAAGCTGCGCTCCTTTTTAGGCGGTTGGTTTGCTGCACCAGAACTTTTATCTCTGGAGCTAAGATTAACTCTCTTTAGGGCTACTTGAAATGCATAACTTATATCAGCAAAAGATGGCTCATAGCCAACTCCAAAAGAAATTTCTCCTCTCTGGAAATAAACAGGTAAATTGGAGTACATTTTAATAAACAGGTACAAAGAGTCACACTTCTTTGTCTTCTTGCCAAACAACAAGTCACACTTCTTGGTCTTACCTGATAAACCGTATATAATCCCATCTCCCTGCAGGCTCCAGTCAAGCGACAGCAGACAGACACCAACCACATCCACATTCTGATTCGCAGAGGCAAGCAACAAGCATGGCCAAGATCACGTTCGCCCTTCTGCTTCTGCTCCTCTGTCCCCTCCTCGCCCAATCCCATGCCACCACCACTTTCAAAGAGATTTCATTCCAGCTGCAAAACCAGAGCTTCGTCGAGCTCGACGAGTCCCTGCAGAGGGCCCTGCCGCTTCGTCAGCCACCTCCCCCGAGGTCGGCTGTCCTGGACGCCGAAGCAGACGCGGTGAAGGAGGGCGTCCTGATCTTGGTGCAGGCTCTGGCGGAGGGGCTCAACGGTCGCCGCGGCCTCCTGAGCTTCCACAACAACGGCGAGGACGAACCCATGGCTGCGTCACAAACCGTGGCTTGACATCCTGCATGCAGCGTTTATAGTTTATATATTCCCCTAAAGCTCCTGTAACCTGTCTGGGGAGCAACTAAGAAGTACTCGTATGATGTAATCGCGCTGTCCTGTGCACGCGCCGTCGGTCTAATGTGGTTGTAAGATGTTGTGCTATCAGTTCTTAATATACATGACATGAAATTGTGTTGGAAAGAGGGACGTAGCAATTCCCAATTGGGAAACTGATTATGTCCAGCAGGTCAAAATAATTGTTTCTAGATGATGAACTTGTTACATCAGAACAAAAAAAATATGTTTCATCTGTTCCATCCATGACTGTCCCAGTGAACTGAAACCACCTCCAAACTACATGGATCGAAGCACCCCCAGACCAAACCAAACCAAACGAGCTAGCCAGGGGAATATTAAAGCGCTGCAAGATGGAAGTCAGGAAGGAAAGGACATCGCTTTACCACCGTCGTAGAACTTGGCCGTTGCCATCCTGGATCTTCTGGTGGTGCAGCGGTGTGAGCTTGCCGGAGATGGCTGGTTGCACCGGGCCATGGTCGTACGGCGCCTGCAGCTGCTGCTCTTCACTGCCTCTGACGGCGGTGGTGCTGGTGCTAGTGCTGGGTGAAGAAGATGGCCAAGCCCCACCCTATGCAGGAATGAGACGCCTCCTCTGCTGCTCACCGCAGCTTGTCCTCCGCAGCGGAGGAGAAGACGAGAGTGATGGGCCATCGTGGTAGCCACTCCTGCGAAGAAGGCAAGATTCTTCTGAGCCCAATACATCCTATGCAGGTCCTTGGCCTACAACACACCAGATGCAACCACATGAGTAAGTGAACGAGCTGTTTAGAACAGTAAAACTAATTAACTTTATGTCGTCTCTGAAAGAAATTGCAAAAATATAACTTTATTCATGGGTATATTTGTTCAACCAAGAATTACATGTGCAGGTAGAAAAAATAAAAATAAGAAGATTTGCATGTTCACATATCATCAAGATAAACAAATAAACTCATGAAAAACTGGAAGTCAGAGCCCGGCTTGCAATTGACAGGATATTATTTTCTGCGAATATAGAGAAGAGAGAGTTACAACAAGAACTTCTTTTGTTACTAAGCTAAATGGATGTTTTCCTATAAATAAGCTAAATGGGTGTTTCTTAGAAATAAGCTAAACGGATGTTTCAGCACACCAAGACTAGAAGATTCACAAAAGCCAGGGACTAATTACAGCAGCATATATACTGCAAAAGATTGGAGCTAGCATACCACATAATTTTGCATCTAAAGATGCAATTTTTCAGCTATCTTGTTCTTTTACTATGAAACTTAAAGGTTAGACATGTCAAAGAGGGAATTGAGAAAAACAATCTTAGAAAAACTTGGCCTACAACAGTATGGCATGGTTTGAACAAATATAAGGCCTTCAAGTTGGTGCAAAATTCATCACAGCTCCAAATGAGCCAAAGTAGACATCGATAGGATACCACATAAACTTGGCCAATTTATAATCTCTTAATACTGTCAACCACTAGCTATTAAATGAACAATGATAAAACTGTAAGAGGTAATAATACTGTGTCGCTACGACTCTTGTATCACAAACAACGGCTGAAGGAACTCACATAAAGACAGGAAAAATATATTCAAAGAAGCCCTTTCATGTTCACATATAAAAAAATAAACAAAAATGAATTCAGAGAAGTCTAGCATTGGAACTGAATGGAGATTACTTTCTACGAGTACAGAGAATTACAACTAGAGCACCCTCCTAAGCTAAAGGGGCGTTTTTTCCTGTAAATAAGAGAAAAGGATGGTTTCTTTGAAATAAGCTTAGTGGATGTTTCATCCACCAAGGCGGAAAGATTCAAGAAAGCTAGCAGGCAAAAGGTTACATCATGTGTAAAAGGCTAAAAGCTGTACTGTAAAACACATAACACACAATTTCAAAGAAACGGAGGTGGTCGGCGGAGGTTTTTGGGTGGCTCAAATATAATCGATCGCGGCATGGCGATGCGCGTCTACCGCCTCGATCGTCCCCGTGATGCATGCACGTGTGGTGTACGTGCCCGGATGCATGTACAGTACAGTACATGTGGTGTACGTGCATGCATGTCGATGATCTGCTTATTTGCGGAGGCCGCGTGCACGTACGTGCGTGTGAGGATCATCTCGCCATACTCTGGTTCGATGTTGGTTTTCAGTGATGAAAATCGGAAGGAGGAAGCTCTTCTTTGATAAAAAAAAAAGGATCACCTCGCCGGAGTGGACGGCGGCGCCAGAGAGGAAGGAGTCGATCGATGGAGCCAGTGGCCCTAGCTTGCATTTGCATGCCGTTGTAGAGGACAGCGACTTGGACGTGCGTGGCTTCCGCGTGATGGACATGATGGATCCTTTGGCCAGCGAAGACGGCGGGAAAGGAGATAATATAATGGCCAGCGAAGACGGCGGGAAAGGAAAGGGTCGCCGGAGTCGGAATTGGCGGCCGGTTCGTCTCTCCCTCTCTTGTTGTGTCGTCTGCAAAGAAAGAAAAGTCGTCGTCGGTGTCAGCGAGGAGGACGTTGGAGCTAGCGTCAGGCGTGCTCAGCGCCCACGCCGGAGAAGACTCGGCACGGCACGATGCGGCAGCCCAAATAAGAGGCCGCCTTAAATTTAGGAAAAAGTCTAAAATAAACCTTGAACTTGTAGACGGAAGCTAGATCGAACCCTAAACTTCAAATCCCGAAAATCAGCACACCGAACTCTCAGATCCCGGTCTATTTCCAACCTTGAGTGAGTTTCCAAACAGGGATTGTCGACGTGGCATGTTAAATCCCGGGATTGTTGGATGTGCACTCAACTGGGCCGGCCCATCAGGCACGAAGGGAGTTTTTTTTTTTAAATTTTCCTTAAGGCGCGCGACGTAAAAAGTCTTCTGTTCATTAAAGCGCGAAGTAACAAATACGTCTCGGGCTGAATCGAACTTGGGACCTGGCTGAATCGAGCTCATCCCGCTAGCCAAAAATACGCACAACTAATATAATAAAGGCCCGATGTATTTAAGAAAACATAAACAATTTTGGAAATGTCCGGACATTTTATAAAGTGGGAGCACTTTTTGAAAATCCTGAATACTTTAAGAAAACAACATTTTTTTTTAAAAAGCAATCAATTTTGAAAAAGCGAACACTTTCTGAAACATAAATATTTTTGAAACCTGAAGAAAATTTGAAAGTGCGAACACTTTTTGAAAATTGTAAAACTGGGAACAAAAATTGAAACATGAACAAATGTGTAAAGAAAATGTTTGTGACATCTAAAAAATATCACGAGTTTAGATAAATGTATGTGGCATTTCAATAAAAAATGTACAACATAAAATAATATTCGTGTGATTCAAAAACTGTGCTTGTGACATTTTTAAAAAAGTATATACAATGTAAAATAAATGTTTGCATGATGTAGAAAAATGTGTCATACCCTTAAAAGACTATATGTGACATGTGTTTGAAAAAAATGCATACAATTTTAAAAATGTTTGAAAAAATGCATACAAATTTAAAATGTCCATGTAGTTTATGAAATGTTTATTGTCGTTAAGAAAATGTATAACGTGTATCTGGAAAAATATTACTGTGTATTCAAAAAATAATGGAAAACATGTATTTTTAAAAATGTACGTAATGTATTTGTAAAATGTCGAAAGTGTACCAAAACACATTTTATGTCTGCGCTAAAAATGTACATAGGGTACTGATAATAATTAGACTTGTATAAAAAAGAAAACCAGTTACCAATAAAGAAACAGAATAAAAGCGAAAAACAATATGAAGAAAAAAAGAAAAGTATAATGAATAAAGAAAAAATAGAAAAAGAACAAAGTACATTAAAGAAAATACAAAATAAAACGAATGAAAAAAGAAAGAAAAAACAAACAGAAACAAAATTAAAAAAATAAAGAAAACCAGAGCAGCGAGAGCAACTACTAATAGGCCGGCCCAATTCAGCGAATACCAGCTAAATCCTCTCAAGGTTCAAAATAGACCGGGATCAGAGAGTTCAGTGTGCTGAGTTCAGGAATTGAGAGTTCAGGGTTCAATTTAGCTTTCGTCTATAAGTTCAAGGTTTATTTTAGACTTTTCCCTTAAATTTAACTATGTGCTTTCGATCGTCAACGCCGGCCGGGCGGCGTTGCGAGCCGGAGCATGCATGCATGCCTGGCAATGGCATGGCCACCGTGGCGTGGTGATCGTGCAAATACGTTGTCCATGCTCCGGCCGCGTGCACGTAGGTGCGTGTGAGGATCGCCTCGCCGGAGTGGATGACGGCCGGCGTCGCCTATCGTGTGAGGTCGTCACGGCGGGCGGAAATCGCGACGGCGACGAAGAAGAAAGCCAAGGAAGGAAGCACGGGGAATGAGAGAGAGAGAGCGTCGCGAGTGGGTCCCACTCCAAGCGGATCGGATCGGGCATATGCGTGCACCAGCGCACGAGTTGTTTGGTTTTGATTTTGACTTGGAAACCCAAAAAATGAATTTGAAAAAAAAATGATCGAATCGGGATGGCGAGCGAGTCAACGCTCCGCGGAAGGAAATTGAAGTGCGTCCCATACGTTAATCTAGCCTTACAGGTGGGCCCAACCAGTCAGTTTGACTGTTTTCGCGAGGTTATCCGACTATCAGTGCTCCGCGATACGCATTAGGCACATTTCCGGTAGTTTTTTGTGATCTACCTTCAATGTGGTACCAAGTGGTTACCCTAGCCTCAAGTGTGGTGGTTTTGGGTAAAATAACTCATCTGATCTCCATGGCCCTGGTGGCGGCGCAGGTGCTGCCCGTGCCCGACGACATCCTCACGTGCGTCCTCGGCCGTCTCGCGCCGCGCTGCTTCTGCAAAGGCCGGCGCGACGTCATTGACGCTCGCCGCCTGCTGCGAACGGACCTTCTCCCGCTCTCGCTCTACGGGATCTTCTTCATGGAGATAGACGTCCTCTGCGGCGACCCCCCAAAGCTCTTCACAAACCCGCTGACAAGTCGCAGGATCGACGCAAACCTTGACTACGCCGGCATGGAAGACTTTTTCAAATTCAATGAACATTTTCCAAGTTTAATGAACTTTTTTTAAATTCGATAGACTTTTTTCTTAAATTCGTGAACTTTTTTCTTCAAAATCGATGAACTTTTACCAAATTCGATGAACTTTTTTCAAATTTGATTTTTTTTTCTTCAGATTTGATGAACTTTTTTTCGAATTTGATGAACTTTTTTTGAATTCAACAAACTTTTTTCAAATTCGATGAACTTTCTTGAAATTTGATGAACTTTTTTTTTAATTTGACAAACTTTTTTTCCAAATTCGATGAACTTTTTTAAAATTTTTGATGAACTTTTTTGAAATTTGATGAACTATTTTTCAGATTCAATGTTTTTTTTCAAATTCGATGAACTTTTTGGCAAATTCGACGAACTTTTTCAAAATCGATGAACTTTTTTCTAAGCACAAGAGTACATACTATAGCCAACTGGTTTATCTTTTAACTCTAGCCAACTGGTTTTTTTCCTTAAGAAAATGAGTATGTACTGTAGCAATTTAGCCATAGAGAAAAAAAAACAATCGAGGGGAGCCAGGGATCGAGGGAGCGGCGGGGGGGCAGCGAGCGGGCGAGTGGGAGGAGCCAGCCAGCGAGAGCAAGCGTTACTGGGCCAGGCCCAGTCAAGCTACGCAGCGGGCGCTGCGTTCGCCAACGGGCCTGATTTACTGGGCGGGTTCCTCGAATTAGTACCACCTCGTGTATATGTTTTACATTCAAACTGAAAGTGTAAAATCACGAAAAAAAGCGTATTGTAACGGTGAACCCGACGGACTCAATCCGTGCTTTATATTATACTAGCACAAATACCCGTGCGTTGCAGCGGGTGAATAAAAACCACACTTCCCTAATCCCCTCTCATTTCACGACACAACGCCGAGCATGATGACATGAACAAACTCTTTGAAATCGGCTGCCATGAAAATATGTACTGTAGAAAAAATATGCATGTATTTCAGAAGTGTACTGAAGGTGTGTGGAATTTAAATCATAAAAATAGGTGTGTGAAATTTAAATCATAGAAATATCTACGTGGTTGTGAGTATCTCTTCATGCCTTTGTTGGAGTTGCTTAGTGATGCGCAAAACATATCACATTATACCGTAAATTGTAAAGTCCATTTTAGTATAATGTTTTTTTGCTTCACTTCGTAGGAAACACGAATTTTCATGAACCAATGTTGGCTAGGTTTAGGGAATGTGTAGCATAGCACTATTCGTGTCTAACAAGCAAGCACCTATTTTTAACCGGTACTATCATTTTCATTATAATTCTCAAAAAAAATATTCTACATGAACAATAAATAAACAATTTTTTATTATGACTTAGACATAGTTTTTTTTGCAGGTGTTAAAAATTCTAACATAATTTTCTCTCGAGTTATGGACGGGGTAAAAACTTCGTTTGTGGGATTATAGCTCGTGGCAGAGGATGAATTTTTTTTAGGGGGTCGACTTTTGATTGATTTCTAGCTGGTTTACTTTGTTCCCATAATCTTTTTAGATATCAATCAACTCATTACGGGACAAAACAAATGACAAAAAATCACCAGGCTATTTTTCTCTCAATCCCAGATATCCCTCTCTTTCCTTCTTTATTGTCAATTCCCAGAATCCCTCCTTTCCTTCTATGTTCTCTCCATTCTTCCTTAGTAGGACACTTTCTTCTTATTACGGGACGGCTGGCTTCCCACTTTTTTCCTCGAATCCCTCCTTTCCTTGTTATTACGGGACAGCTTCCCCACTTCCCTATTTTTTGCTTTCAATCCTCGAAATCCCTCCTTTCCTTCTTATTACCCTTTCCCCTCTTCGGCTAGACCACCCATTACACAGGCACCAACACCAACGTCGTTAGCGCGCTTCAACACACTCTTTGAAGACCTTCACCTCAATCGGGGCCGGGAGTAGAGGATGGTGGATAAATCGTTAGGGGATGAATCTAGATGTTGATGCATGACTCCTTTGTTCGATCGACAGCTCCAACACCGGCTACGCCAAGACTTTCAGTTTTCCACCAATAAATTCGTGAAAATATCCTAGACTTAGACTTCAAGTTTTCCACCCACGAATTTGTATACGGCATGCCTAACATATTTAGCCCAAATCAGATTTAAAAAAAAGTAGAGTGATCCAACGCACGCTAGTTTTCTATTTCGTTTATGCAGCTACTTTTTTCTACGGAAGAAACGCACGTGAGAAACAGGCCGGCACGAGTTGGGCCAAGACGTCCCAGCAGGCCCATTCCCAGCGTCTGTAACCTAACCCCGCAAGCAGGTCGGCCATCGCTCGACTGCTCCTTCCTCCCCTGCTAGCACCGCTAGGCTCTGTGATCCCTGACTGCTCCCGTCGCACGTGCAGCCGTCGCCCCCGCGTCCATCTAGGTCCTCCCTCTGTTCTGCCTTGACAGGAACGGCGCAACCATGGCCGGCGCCTGCCCTCAGTCCGCCGCTGGAGTCCGGTCGACCTCCTCCACCCCTCGCCTCGCACCTGTCCTCGCCGGGGGACACCCCCTCCTGCGGTCCTGCCTCACACCCAAGGGCGCCCCTGATGCTCCTGTTTCTCCGGCTACCGGCCCCTGCTCTGCTCTGGGCAATCATCATTGTTCCGGTCAATCTCATGGAGCTCCTGTTGCTTGGCTTGTTGACAGCCAATCTACAAAAGTATATAAATCGGTGGATTTTGTTGTATGGGGGCACGGTGGGACTATTCGATACGTGCGGACGGGACAGCCAGGGAGTTGGACTTCTGGAGCTAAACGTTTTTCTGGAGTGCGGGTACATTCTAAAAAACCACAGGGACCTTCATGTAAAAAAGGTGTGACGGTGAACCCGACAAAGTCAATCCGTGCTTTATTATTATAGCAAAAAGGCACGTGCGTTGCAACGGGTATAAGATATAGATTTAAGGGTTTGTGTGGTATTTGAGAGTTTATCTTTCATAATGCATTGTTGAGTTGTAGCTTCCAATTCGCATGCTTCTACCTTTCCATATCTTTATTTTAATGCAAAATTGCTGTGCACACATACCACTATCACAAGCTGCACTTTCTTTGTTGATTAGCAATATCAACTCCAAATATGTTCCCTATAAAGCATTATCTGTTTGCAATATCCTATTAAAACATTAACACATCAAATTGGACATCAGAGACCACTCCAAATATATTGTAAATTGTACTTATTTTTCAGGTCATCAATTAAATTATTAAATATGCATGTCTATGTGATGACCAACCAAGATGTTAACCCGAGCACATCGAAATAGCTTCATTTTATGCTACTATATCATGACCAAAAATAGAGGATTATATGGGGAAAAATAGTGTAGGAAGAATGAAGTAGAAAAATATCAACTGCTTTAAAATTACCACACGTGGCAGATGTTAGGGAGCCTTCATAGCAAGCAGCACGCATCGCACATTTTTTTTAGAAATGGAGGAGGACCCCCGGCCTCTGCATCTGGACGATGCATGCAGCCACTTTATTAATTATTCACACAAGACCTTGCAAAGTAATACAACAGTCAGACTAAAGCCACCGTCTAGGCAACATCTGTTGCTACTTCTATCCAGTTGATGAAGGGATGCTAATAGTCTAGGCCTAATACCAAAACAGACCTCGCAGCCAAACCTACCATCTAAGACCTGAGGTCCCAACCAGGACGCCTGCAACGTATGGGCACCCACCAGTCCGGCGCACTTCTCAACCAGGACGCCTGCCGGGTATGAGGCCGCCACAGCCACCTGCCACCAATCCATCTTCAGTGTTGTACTGCTGCATCAACCTTACCTGGTCTAGCTGCCGTCGACGCCACCACGACGCCAGACGGCGCCACCTCCCTGCGCGAGTCCATCTCCGCGCATCAGACGTCGAGTCTTCATGGCGCCATGCCGCCAAGATCCGTCGCCATCAATGTGTAAGTTGAAGCACCGCTCCACCAAAAAGCCTTCCACTGGTCCCTCGGTCCGTGTACACCTCCACGAATGACGCCCCCCAAGAGGGAAACGACACCATAGCACCGCCGTCATCTGATCTACTGATCTAGAGTTTCCCCCAGAGGTAGCATAGAGTGGCCTTGAATTTCTCCATGGCGATGCCTTCAAGAAGGGAATGACGCAGACAGCGCCGCCACCGCCGGCCTTACAGCTAGCCGAGAGCAGGTTTTTCACCCAGATCGGTTCGAAGATCCTCCCTCAAGCATCTCGTGCACGGACTGCCGCCATCTCTGCCGGGGACCGGACGAAAGGGATCCAGGCCGCCGCTGCCTGACCGGCCATGGCACCACCACGGTGCTTACAGCCGGCGCCATCAGGCCCACCGTGCTCGCCTGTAGATGCACACCGGAACCGCCGGCCCGCCCAAGCCCATCTGGGCAAGACCAGATTGGCAATCTTGGCCGCCGCCACAGGGGTGACTCCGCCGCGGGGAGGTTGCGCCTCCGCTGACTCCGCCGTCACGCATGCCCTAGGGATCCCGCCGCTCCTTGCCGCCGGATCTGCGTCGAACGATGTGCCGCCGCCGCCCGGAAAAAACACGACCACCGCACGAGGGATAAGGCCCCGCCGCCGCCATCATAGGCCAGGCTTCGTCGGTGAGACCTCGGGCGGCGGCAGGACGGAGGAGGCAAGGGGAGGGGGCCTAGGGCCGGCGGCGTGGTCGCCCTCCGTGTCGCCTAGGGTTGGCGACGCGGGGATGGGTGCGTCGCACATGATGTAGCTAGGAGGCAAACCATGGGATGCAAAATATTCATCTGCTCCACGGGACTATATTTAGCACACCGTTTTGTGTTTTTCCAGCCCACTTGCACTCATAAAGCCTGTCCGCCTACCATACTGATCATTGAAAATTTGAAACTTTAGCATTGTGCTTCAAATTTTATATGCCGTACCGATCATTGCTTTGAAACTTTGGACAAAGATTAGTCAAGGAGCTGCTACTCCATCAAACTTGTACTTGGTGCATACTCCATGCACGCACGCCGTGTATTTACGCCGCCCAGGGGCTCATGTGGCCACGAGAGCATATGCCTGGAGGGAGGCCATGGGATGAGCAACATGCAAACACCACGTGCGCCTCCGTCGCCATGTGAGCTTTGCTGCCGAGATGATTCAGATGAACACTGAAGGCTCCTCTCCATCTTTCTCTCCTCGCCTGCGCCATGCCCAGACGCGTCGTCGCTGCCCTTGCTCCCGAGCCTGGACCATGGCTGTCGACCATGGCTGCAGCTGTCGAGCCCCACGCCGTAGCCTGCACCTTGCCGTGGACCCCGGCCTCAATCCGACGAGCCTCCTCCTTCCTCCCTGCTCCTGTGTCCACCATGGACGCTGGTCCTTTTTCTATTGCCACGCCCGAGCTCGCCTTGAGTCTTCCTGCCAGAGGCCTATTAGAATAATCATGACTTAGAGTTAGTATATTATTAGAGATTAGAGATAGAGAATAGAGAATAGAGAATAAAGAATAGAGATAGAGATAGAGATAGAGACAGAGAAAGATTAGGGATAGGGATTAGGGAAAGAATAAGTATAAGATATCTCCTTTTTGAACGGGCAAACATATCTATTATGTGATCTACATCTATTGTAGTTCAAAAAGGAAACCGTATATATAAAGCTAACGCACGAACGCGTACGCTTTCCAGCCAGTCACGACGCGCGACGGCATGCATGCCAGCCGTTGATTCGACGTGCAAGCGCGTACGTGGCCGCGCTAGCTGTATCGACGTACGACCGACCGACCGACGTCTCCCCGGATCGGAAGAGCTAGCCCTAGCCCGTCTCCTCTTATAATACCCAACCTTTTTGCAAGAGCTAGCGCCTCCATCGATACGTCTCGTATAGAGTCCCCGAGCAAGAGCTGCGCCGATCGATCATCACCCGATCGATTCACATGGAAGCCGGCGATCATCGCGATCAATCCATGGCCGGTGTGGCGGCGCACGCGCAGCTGCTGCCCGACGACATCCTCGCGTGTGTCCTCCGCTGTCTCGAGCCACGCAGCCTCGCCGCGTCCCGCTGCGTCTGCAAAGGCTGGCGCGCCGTCGTCGACGGCCACCGCCTGCTGCGGACGGACCTCCTCCCGCTCTCGCTCTACGGGATCTTCTTCATGGAGATAGACGTCCTCTGCAGCGACCCCCCAAAGCTCTTCGCAAACCCGCTGACAAGTCGCAGGATCGACGCAAACCTTGACTACGCCGACACGGAAGAGGGTTTATGCATCATCGAGAATCATTGCAACGGACTCCTCCTACTCTGGGGCAACATGGTGGTCAACCCGGCCACCCGGCAATGGGTGCGCCTGCCTCCGCCTCCGCCGCGGTGCACCGAGAGTGGGATGGAGGGCTTCTACGACGACGTCTGCCTTGCCTTTGACCCCACCGTGTCCCCCGACTATGAGGTATATATGGTTCCTAGGGTCCCCTGCGAGCTTGATCCCACTGCGACAATATTTACGGAGGAATCGGAGTGGCCGCCCTCGTCATGTGCAATACGAGTCTTCTCTTCCAGGACATGGAGATGGGAGGAGAGGTCGTTCCTCCGCAGAGGAGAGGCTGCAGGCACCATCGCCGACATGCAGCAATATACACAGTTCCAACGCTGTTACACCGTCTACTGGAAAGGGGCGCTTTATGTGCACTGTCAAAATGACTCCATCATGCGGTATGTATATGCATTCACTCACCCGGCCCGCTCTTAATTTAATTAGTTAGGTTTAGCTTCTTTTTTACTATAGATTTTGATTTATTCAGGGTTTGATGTAACTCGTTGCTTAATACAGTAAATTATAATACCTCTGTTCCAAAAAGTATATAATTGAAGATGTTGCGCGTTTTTCCTAAATCAAACTTGCTTAATTTTGACCAAGCCAAAATACATAATTCAAGTTCGAAACTCAATTTGTTCATATATGTTCTTATTAACATGCATATATTTTATATTCACCCGTTGGCGTCTCAACTTAATTTGCAGCATAACATTATCGGATGGTGCGTATCAAGTGATTAAATCGCCAGCTGGGGGCAAGATGAATGGTTCTGCACATCTTTATCTTGGAAAATCAAACAAGGGGGTGTACTGTGCTTTGATTTATCATAATCTTCAGCACCAGTTTCAGGTTTGGTTGCTGGATGAATCTTGTGGTAGAATGGGGTGGGAGTTAAAGAATGATATCAAATTTGCGCCAGTGATGGCAAAAATTTCTTTGGTCAAGTATAAGGATGGATTCCCCAACAAAAAAAAGCACAAGGATCAAAACCTCAGACCTTGGATCTTTCTGAGAGGTAATTGTTTTGATGAAGATGTTAAGCAAGCACTAACGGAAGATAATGCTGAATGGGACTACAGCAAGGGTTTTATCCTTGAGACTCAAGATCTTAAGGTTAATTCTGACCACATGCATTTTGAAGAAGTCTATTTCCTTGGATTTCATCCATATAAAGAGATTGTCTTTTTGTGGATGTCACGAGACACGGCAGTTGCTTATGATTTTAGTAGCTCTAAAGTACAGTGCTTGGGCAAGTTACACGCGCATTGGATCGGAAAGTCTTTTCCGTACACACCATGTTGGATAGGAGAGTTATCTGAAAAATAATAATTGTGAGGATAATATTCAGGGTGCATTTTTATTTGACTTGTATAAATTAAGTTCAGGGATATGAATTCTTATAGAAGACGATTTTAACAACCGGCTCCCATCCTATTTTTATTTCCTCTGTATGTGTTCTTTTCTTTTGTATGAAAGGTGCATTAGAATGTTAAATGAATTTACCATCCCTATGCAAACCATAAGTGATGGATGTGCAGCTGCAAAACCAGAGCTTCCTTGAGTTTGACGAGGCCCTGCAGAGGGCCCTGCCGCTTCGTCAGCCACCTCCCCCGAGGCCGGTTGTCCTGGACGCTGCCGAAGCAGATGCGGTGAAGGAGAGCCTCCTGATCATGATGCAGGCTCTGGCGGAGGGGCTCAACGCTCGCCGCGGCCTCCTGAGCTTCCACAACCACGGCGAGGAGGAACCCGCGGCGTCTCCAAAGGAAACCGTGGCTTGACATCCTGCAGCGTTTACAGTTAATTCCCCTAAAGCTCCACTAATTAACCTGTCTGGGGAGCAACTAAGAAGTACTCTATGATGTAATTGTTAGGTTGATCTCTCTCCCGTTCGAGCCCAACGGGTCGAACGGGCGCCTGACTCGCGCCCTGATCGGGGGCGCCCAACCAAACCATGGTTGGTGGGCCCCTGTGACCCGCGCTATATAAACAGAGGTGGGGGCCGGGGCGCTATTCACGAGGTTAATCGCTGCCACAAACCCCACCAACAATCCCTACCGATCTAGGGTTAGTGCGGTGCTCACGGGAAGCTCCACCACCTCGCCCACTCTCCGCCATCGCCGTGCGCCCCAGCACCACGATGGCCTCCGGCTCGAGTTCATCCACTGCCGGACAAGGTAGGTTCACCGGATCTACTAGCCTACTCCGATCCAAAGGTCTATCAATGGTATTAGCCAGATCGGGCTAGTTGATTTCGGTACAAAGAAACAAAAACAGAAAAAGAAAAGGAAATCCCCTCCCCCAAGAACCCTAAAAGCAAAAAGAGGGCAAAGACATCTCAAAGAAAAGTTGCGCCGCCGCTCTGGCCGCGCCGTTCCTCTCGATCCCCACACGCATCGGCAAGCCGAGGTGCGGGGAAGAAGAACACAGCCTCTCCAAGGGGGCAAAAGGGCACCACCACCGCACCGCTTGACGGCGGCGCGCTCTCCTTCGGGAGCTCGCGCGCACCGGCAAGGGGGACGGGGGAGGCGCCGCTGTATCGCACGCATAGAGGAGCAGAGCAGGGCTCTGTTCGCGTCTCTGATCCCTCTCTCTCACTGGTTTCGGTGGAAACAGGGAGGAAGGAAAAGAGGTGAGGAGCTCGTGGCGGTGGCGTCGCGCGCCGGCGCGCCATCGCCGACGGGCCACTCCACTCGGCTGGTAGCGGGCGAGATCCGCCGCCGCCGGAGCGAGACCAGAAGAAAGAAACAGAAAGGGGGAAGGGAAAGGAGGCGCGGGCGTGGCGCGGTGGAACCGCTGCCGTCGCCGGCGGCTGGCCAAGGGCGGCCGGGGCGCATCCCCGTGCTCAGCCAGAGGCGAGCGGCGCGACGAGAGACGAGGGGGAAAGAATCGGGCGAACAGATTAGGTTTCGTCCCGAACGGCGCGGTGGGCAGGTTTTGTTCGGGCGCAAGGCCCGCTTGACCGTCCGATCAAAACCGACGCTGCCGATCGAAACCCTAGCCCCGCCCTGGGCCACTGGGCCGCAAGAGAGGAAGGCCGGCGGCAGCAGCGCGCGTGCCAGCGCTGGGCCGAGGCCACAGCCGCGGGCGGCGCGCAGGCCAGGCCGTGGGCCGGCTCCTTCCGCTGCGGCGCGCGCGTGCTGTTTTTGGGCCGAGGTCACAGCCGCGAGCGGAGTGCAGGCCAGGCCGCGGGCTCTGCTGCAGCTAATTTTTGTTTTATCAGAGAATAGAAAAAATTCCAAAAAGAAAAGTTTATGTATTTTATAAAGTAAAAGTTTATGTAGAAATTAAAAAGTTCATAATTTTTTATTCTGTCAAAGAAAAAGTTTCTATAAAGAGTAAAAGTTCATGAATTTTTATTCATGATTTTCCGCTGCGTAAATAGTTAATAGTGCTCTTTTACAAAGAAAATAAAAGTTTAAAAAGAATTAAGTTTTTTAAGAGCATGTTAAAGTGAATATTTTAATGAATATGATTATGTTATTTGTATGACCAACGTTGTTAATAACATGATCATGTTTTATTATTGAAATTTAAAGGTGCTCTTTTAAAAGTGAATCGAACTAAAGTAAGATATTAAATTGTTGCTTCTCTAATGCATTTTTGAACCAACCGGTTAAAATTGCTTAGAGAGTAAAAGAGTACATAATTGTTTTTGAATAGAATATTGTAAAGCTTCCGTTGCAAAGTAAAAGTTTTATCCTCCAATTAAATTAGAACCAACGGGAAAATTTAATTGGAAGAAATGTTCTTAGCAATGTTTTTCCCCTGTGGGTGAAATAAGATGCAGATAGTTTCCACTATGACAAAAGAAAGATATTTGTTTTAAAGTTAAAATGTGGTATTGTTATTTTTTGACCAACGTTGATGATAACAATGCTATAATTCTATGAGTCTTATGTTCAAAGTTTAAATCTCTGATAAGTTTTGTATCAAAGTGGTCAATTTTCAGAGAACGGATAAAGATCAAGAAATGCTCTTGAACTAGAGAAATGTATATTTCTTGTTCCCGCTGTAAGGTGAAGATTAATTCTTAGCAAAGTTGTTTAATAGAAATACTATCATCACATTGTTTATAAGTTATATGCATTATTTCCATTTCCGCCCAACGGTGATATGGAATTAATGTATAAGGATGATGTTTATTCTAATTCTGCCACAATGGTGATTTAGAATATAAAAGAAAGTTTCAAAAGTTTAATGTGCATTTCTTTTAACCAGACCAACGTAGGGTTATTTTTTATGCCCATCATTGTTGATTATTGGCTAAGTTTTCTCAGACTAAAAGTTTTGCATGCTTTCATTCGTGAAAGCGAATGGCTGGGTACTTGTGACCCAAAAGATGACCAAGAAAAGTCATAACGTGAGGGAGTATGTTCTCTCTAAAGAATGGCATAAAAAGAAAAGAGATAGATCATTCAGAGTCTTGGTTAATGAATGTCTTTCATGTACTCTCTATGAAGAAGTTTTTTCAGTCAACATGATTTGAGATGAAAAAAGTAACATGCGTGTTTAATTTGACCAACGTCGGATCAAGCATGTGTGTCAAAGAGCATTCATATTTATTCCTAAATTTGATGATTGAATATGCAGTCAAAAGAGCCAATTCTGGCATTTATGTTCCCTTACAGGGAATTACCTGCATGGCGGGAAAAGATGATTATGATAAAACCTGCATGGCGGAAAAAGTCTGGGAAAATACCTGCGTAACGGGGTAAAGCTGACATAATATTATGTCCAAAATCCCGTATGGCGGGAGAAATTTTGGCAAGAGAAAAATATGATAACTCATGTGCTTTTAATGTATCCCACTCTGAGAGAAAAGAATGGAGTAGCTGAAAGGCGCAACCGTACACTTATGGATATGGTGCGCAGCATGATGAGTTATTCCAACTTGCCATTGGGATTATGGATGGAGGCGCTTAAAACCACCATTCACATTCTCGATAGAGTACCAAGCAAGTCGGTGCCCAAAACACTGTACGAGCTATGGACAGGACGGGTGCCCTCCCTACAACACTTCAAGGTGTGGGGGTGCCCTGCTGAGGCCAAAATGTTTAATCCAAACATTGCAAAGTTAGATACCAAAACAGTAAGTTGCCACTTCATTGGCTATCCAGACAGATCAAAAGGATTTCGTTTCTACTGCCCTGACAGATATACAAAGTTTGTAGAAACGAGACATGCAGTCTTCTTAGAGGACGAAATGATGAGGGGGAGCTTGGTAGCTCGGAAAATTGATCTTGAGGAGAAGAGGGTGCATGCACCTAATCCGATGATTCAGGAGCCATTTTTCTCACTACCAGTTGCAACTCCACTCATGACAGCTATGGGGGAAGACCCGGAACCTGTCCGTCAGGAGCCGACTGAACCCGTTGTTGAGCATGAAAGGGAGGTGCAACAGCAAATTTTAGAAGAAGTGCCAGAAGTTGAGGCACAAAATGTGCCAGAAACTGAGGCCCTTAGAAGGTCTACAAGACCAAGAAAGTCAGCTATTTCTACTGACTTTAAAGTTTATAACACAGAAATGGTTCATATGGAAAAAGATCCCACCTCATATGAAGAAGCCATGAGAAGCCCTCATTCATCGAACTGGATGAAGGCAATGGAAGACGAGATGAAATCAATGAGTTCCAAAGATGTTTGGGACTTAGAGGAAATTCCCAAAGGAGCCAAAACAGTAGGCTGTAAATGGGTCTATAAAATTAAGTATGACTCTAAAGGGAATATAGAAAAGTATAAAGCACGACTCGTGGCAAAAGGATTTACACAAAGAGAAGGGATAGATTACAATGAGACATTTTCTCCAGTCTCATGTAAGGATTCCTTCAGAATCATAATGACATAAGTTGCTCATTTTAATTTAGAGTTACATCAAATGGATGTTAAGACGACATTTCTGAATGGTGATTTAAAAGAAAAGGTCTACATGAAACAACCCAAGGGTTTTATCATGGAAGGCAAGGAAAATATGGGATGCCGCCTGAAGAAATCCATTTATGGATTAAGACAAGCCTCTCGGCAGTGGTATCTAAAGTTTAATCAAACGATTAAAAGTTTTGGATTTAAAGAAAATATTGAGGATAATTGCATTTATGCAATGTTTAAAAATGGGAAATATATTTTCCTAATCTTGTATGTGGATGATATCCTGCTTGCTAGTAGTGATGTTAGTCTACTACAAGAAACAAAGAAATACTTATCCTCAAATTTTGACATAACAGATCTTGGTGAAGCATCATATGTTTTGGGCATAGAAATTCACCGAGATAGGAACAATGGAGTCTTAGGACTATCTCAGAAAGCATATTTAGAAAAGATTCTTAAAAAGTATAATATGCATGCGAGTAAAGCCACACCTGCTCCAATAGTCAAGGGCGATAGTTTTGGGAAATTCCAATGTCCCAAGAACCAGTATGAGATCGATCAAATGAAAGCAGTACCATATGCTTCGACAGTTGGCAGCTTACAGTATGCACAAGTGTGCACTCGCCCTGACTTAGCTATTATCACCGGGGTACTCGGTAGATATCAAGAGAATCCAGGCCTAGAGCACTGGAAGATGGTAAAGAAAGCATTGCGTTATGCGCAAGGCACGAAGGACTACATGCTAATATACAGGAGAAGTGATTCCCTAGAGATAAAAGGGTATTCAGACGCAGATTTTGCGGGGGACAGAGATGATAGAAAATCCACGTCAGGATACATATTCACCCTCGCCGGGGGAGCTATTTCGTGGAAAAGCTCCAAACAGTCGATAGTTGCATCATCCACGATGTATGCAGAATTCATAGCATGCTTCGAAGCCACGGGGCAGGCGATATGGCTAAAGAAATTTATACCCGACTTGAAAGTGGTAGATTGTATTCACAAACCACTAAAGATGTACTACGACAACCAGCCCGCGGTATTTTACGCTCACAACAACAAGTCGAGTAATGCTGCCAAAACAATATAGATAAGGTATTATGTTGTGAAAGATAAAATCCAGGATCAAACTATAAGTCTCGAGCATATAAGGACAAAGGATATGCTTGCGGATCCGCTAACGAAAGGCTTACCACCCAATGTGTTCAAGGAACACTTAGCCGGCATGGGTTTAAGGGAAAGCCTTATGATTCCTGGATAGGCCCAAAAGGAACAAAATTTGTTTCTGAACATAAAGTATGTTGTAGCTGTATTATTCTAATGGCAATTAAGCCGTGACGATGAAACATGCTCTATGTACCAATATACCAATATGTGATTGAAACAGATAAACTAGAAAGTATAAAGTTAAAAGTAAAGTTGAGATCAAGGGGGAGAATGTTAGGTTGATCTCTCTCCCGTTCGAGCCCAACGGGTCGAACGGGCCCCTGACTCGCGCCCTGATCGGGGGCGCCCAACCAAACCATGGTTGGTGGGCCCCTGTGACCCGCGCTATATAAACAGAGGTGGGGGCCGGGGCGCTATTCACGAGGTTAATCGCTGCCACAAACCCCACCAACAATCCCTACCGATCTAGGGTTAGCGCGGTGCTCACGGGAAGCTCCACCACCTCGCCCACTCTCCGCCATCGCCGTGCGCCCCAGCACCACGATGGCCTCCGGCTCGAGTTCATCCACTGCCGGACAAGGTAGGTTCACCGGATCTACTAGCCTACTCCGATCCAAAGGTCTATCAGTAATCGCTCTGTCCTGTGCACGCGCCGTCAGTCTAATGTGGTTATAATGTGTTGTGTTATCAGTTGTTCCTTTGGACACAACAAGTACAAGCATAGCACATCCATCACTTATGGTTTGCATATGCATAGGAGATCGATGCATGTTGACGATCAACGTTTTGCTTAAACGCTCATCTATCTCTCTGTGATGTGATTCAGATAATTACTACTTTCTCCGTCTCAAAATAAATAAGCATCTCAAACAACACATTAGTCGGTCCTTTCATAATCCATTATTTGTTTGGGAGCAACAAGTACAAGCTAGCACATCCGCGGCCGATTGTTCGCATATGCTTGGTAAAACCATTCAATATATTCTAATGCACATTCCATAAAAAAAATGTACGAAAGAAATAGAATCAAGATCGGAGTAGATTGTTACAATTATCTTCTTTAAGCATTCATGAACATATATAGATTACAAGTCATTTAAAACACACCCTACACCCTGGTATTCCTTCAAAAAAAAAATTCCTTCAAAAAAAAACACCCCGTATATATTCCCTCTCTGCAGAGTTAATTCTTTTCAGATATATCTCCCGTCCAGCATGGTGTGTATGGGAAAACACTTCCTACACTCTGTACAGGAACTGGCCCAAGTCTTGTACTTTCAATCTACTGAAATCATAAGCAACTACCCTCGCTTGTGTCCGTAGGAAGACAATCTCTTTGTATGGATGAAATCCAAGGAAATAAAGCACTCCCAAATTCATATCGTCAGATTCAACCTTATCTTCAGCCGCAAGGATAATACCATTGTCGAAGCCCCATTCATAGTTATCTTGCACTGGTGCTTCCTTAACATCTTCATCACAATCACCTTTCTGTAAGATCCACGGTCCTTGGTTTTCATCACGAGAAAACCAAGAAAATTTTGCCACCGCTGCCGCAAAGTTGATGTCATTCTTTAGCACCCACTCCCATTTACCACATGATTCAGTAAGCAGCCAAATCTGAAGTCCCCCCAGATATCATTATAAATCAAAGTGCAGTACACCCCCTTCTTTGATTTCCCTAGATGAAGATTGGTAGAATCTTCCATTTTACTTCCTGTTGGCGATTTAATCACTTCATACGAACCGTCTGATAAGGTTATGCTGCAAACATATCAGATGGATGAAGATAAGATGCCTGTTAAGAGATACTAGTACTTGTGCTCCATGATAATATTTGATTTTTAGAAAGTCAAGCGTGTCTATATATGTTTATAAAACTTATAGAAGAAAATATCATCATTCAAAATCCAAAATTAAGTATCATCAGATTCATCACAAAGTGTATATTTTATATTTTATTTATTAAATGATTTAGACATATCTAGTTTATATTCTTCAAACTTGGTCAAACGTAAACATGTTTGAATATTTATCTAGACTAAATATGCACTAGCTACGTTGTGAAACAGAGAGACTAGTCCGGTGAGATGAGTTTCATCTTCTTAAAAAAAAATAACATGATTAAAGTGATGACCAGGGCACGGATGCATACCGTAAAATGGAGTCATTTTCACAATGCACATAGATGGCTCCTTTCCAGTAGACGGCGTAACAGTGTTCATAATCCCTATATGGCTCCATGTCAGCGATGGTCCCTGCAGCCTCTCCTCTCCGGGCCAACGACCTCTCCTCCCATCTCCATGTCATTGAAGAGAAGACTTGTATTGCGTAGGCGGAGGGCGGCCACTCGGATTCCTCCGTGAATATTGTTGTTGCGCAATCAAGAAGACCGTAGGGGACGCAAGGAATATGGAGCACATCGTAGTGCGGCGATACGGTGGGGTCATAAACAAGGCACACGTCGTTGCCGAAGTCCTCCATCCCGGTGCACCGAGGCGGGGGCGGAGGCAGACGCACCCATTGCCGAGTCGCCGGGTTGACCACGAGGTGGTTCCAAAGCAAGAGAAGCCCGTTGCAGTGATTCTGGATAAATGAGCCCTCGTCGTTCTCGACATAACCAAGGCTTGCGTCGCCGATCCTGTGCTTTGTGAATGGGTTTGCAAAGAGCTTTGGGGGGTCCGGGCAGAGCTCCTCCATGAAGAAGATCCCGTGAAGCGTGAGCGGGAAGAGGTCCGTCCGCAGCAGGCGGTACTCGTCGATGACGGCGCACCAGGCTTTGCAGACGCAGCGGGACGCGGCGAGGCTGCGCGGCGCGAGACAGCCGAGGACGCAAGCGAGGATGTCGTCAGGCAGCAGCTGCGCCGGCACTAGGGCCATGGATTGATCAGTGTGTATACCTTCCTTGTGAAACAGAGACGGATGATGATGGAAAATAATTTTATATTATGGGACTTATTATTATTATTATTATTATTATTAGTATTATTATGGGACTTAGGGAGTATAGGGAGTATGTAATATATGTCGATGGTGGGATAGCTCTTGCATATCTTTACCTAATAATAAAGCAAATTGAGTTTCTTTCGTTCGTCATGGCATTTTTTTAAAAAGTCTCTCTATTTCAGAGAATTCAACCCGCAGTCCTGTTTTAAGTTAAAGCGAATCATTTTTTCATATTTTACATAAAAGTTCCTGTGTTTTCTTGAAATCAACCCGCAGTCCGGATTTAAATCACACCCGAACCGTTATTTTACATTTTTCGAACCCCTGATGTTTTAGGTAATTCATCCGCGGATCAGATTTAAGTCAAACAATGTTTTTTTAAATCATCCATATCTTTTAAACCGTAACTCCAATTTGAACATGTTATATATGACATTTGATTAGAAAAATATGTAGAATATAAATATGAGATTATTTTTACCTGTTATGTATTTTTAAATATTACTTTGGAATATATTTAAGTCAAACAAATGATTTTCTAAATTATCCGTATCTTTTTTACCGCAACTTCGATTTTAACATATTATATATGAAATTTTATTAGAAAAATGTATGGAATCTAAATATGATGTTAATTTTACCTGTTAAATATTTTTCGTACCGGAAGCAAACTTATAATTTATAGCGCAAGATCCGTTTTTTTCGTACCGGCGGCGATCCGGATTGCAAATAAACACCCCACTAACCATATAGGGAAAAGAAAACAATGATAACTACACACGCATACCTCTGAAAAATGTCGCAGGGGAAAACAACAGATTTCTCATCGCAAGAGTGAGAGAAAGCGAGGGGAGAGGGAGGGGAGAGGGAGGGGAGAGAGAGAGGGAGAGGGAGGAGAGAGAGGGAGAGAGAGACACCTTAGGATTAACCATATTCAAACACGTTTTTGTTTTTTTATGTGAATACCGAGGCCATCGCCGGCGAGGGTGAGAAGGAGGATAAGCGGCAACACAAATATGATGCCTTGCAAAAATAAAGGAGATGGACCTATTGTGGTCTTGAGTGATGGTTGTTGGGTTAAGAGCGTGTGTTATATTTTCTCTCCCGTTGCAACGCACGGGCTCTTTTGCTAGTATATATTCCAGGGGGCCGTGGCTAATGCGCGTATCCGCGTCCCAGCCGGCGCACGCGATTCCGACCGTGACCCGGAAACGACAAAGCCATAGCTGGATTCTGATCGATCCTTGCCCTGGTCTATTTCCTTTATGCGTTGGGGTGGCTGTCCTACATGAAGTGCTCCACGAAATTAATAACACTAAGGAAGAGGTGCTTGTCATTGCCGGTTGCCTGTCACCACCGGGATTTCCCTCGCCGCTCTCGGTTCCCCATACCGAGCAGTGCTCAAGGCGCAGCCCCGGCCTCCCACCCGAACTGATCTCCTCCCCCGCGTCCCCCGCGACGCCTCTCCCGACGGCGGCGGGGAACCCTAGCCGCGTCGCCGCGGCCCCCTCCCCACCTCGTCCCACCTCCTCGCCGCCGCCTGAGGCAGCCGCCGGGCAAGCCTGGGGCGCCAAGGATGGTGGCGGCGGGGCCTCGGTTGCCCTACTTCTGCGTGGGAAACCCCGGATCTGGAGCGGCGGCTCCATTGGCAAGGCACAGCCGGCTAGCAGCCGTGCGGGCGGTGGATCTGGTGTCCCGGCCGCGCGGGCGGCGGGATACGGTGGTCGTTGGCGGTCGGCGGCAGCTTCTGCGGCGGCCGGTGCACGCAATCTGGCACGCCAGGGATTTCGGCGTGCGGGCTAGCCTGGTCGGGTCGCGCTTCCTCTTGGTCGCCGGTTCTGTACAGGAGGCGCTGCTGGTGGCGGAGATCTAGTTAGGGCGAAATCCCTGGCCGGCCATGACCGGCCGCGCCGACGGCGACGCCTCAGGGTGCCGTTCCCCTCCTTGGAGGCGTCGGTATGGACTGATCTCCTCACTTTACCTTCCCCTAGGTCTCCCGGGTGAAAGCCCTAACTTTGTTGGGGGGCGGCGGCGCTCACGGCGCCGTTGCCTTCTTGAAGGAGCCGCTTTGGGAACCTTGGGGTTGGGTGGCGCTTGTGGGTGGTGGGCGACGGCGGCGGTGCATCCCTATCCTAGCATGGATTTATGTCCGTTGCTTGGAGATGGACTCGCGTAGGTGGAGGTCGTTGGCTGGCGTCGTGGTGGCGTCAATGGCGGAGGACCTGCCAAAGCTCGCGTAGGTGGAGGTCGTCGTTTGGCGTCGTGATGGCGTCGATGGCGGAGGACCTGCCAAGGTTGTCACCTCAATCTGCTCTGAAGATGGCGGAGGACCTGCCAAGGTTGTCATCACAAATCTCCTTCGGCTTCTTGATCTTATCAACGTACCCATGTTTCTGTTTGAGAAAATCTGCAATAATATACTCAAGTTTTTTTTCTCTTGCTTCAGCTGGTCCCTTTCTCTCATCACTTGGTCTCTCTCTAGAACCACCCGGCCCCGGTCTTTCTCAGCCTTTGCCCTCAGGACCTGATGTAGATTGGCACAACCATGGTCAACCATCTTATTCTTCTCTAGCTCCTCTTTGAGATCGCTAAGTGACAATCTTGCATTGCCCAACTGTGTGAGAGCATCCTCCTTATCAGCCACCATTTTAGCAAAGTCCATTTTGAAAAATCTCAGCTCTTCCTCCGTCCTCCTCTTTTCTCCAATTAACTTGAAATTTTCTTCAGCATTTTTAACATTCCGTCTCAGCTTCTCGTCATACATGCTCCACGTGAAGGAAATATGCCCTAGAGGCAATAAGAAAGTATTATTTATTTCCTTATATTATGATAAATGTTTATTATTCATGCTAGAATTGTATTAACCGGAAACATAATACATGTGTGAATACATAGACAAACAGAGTGTCACTAGTATGCCTCTACTTGACTAGCTCGTTAATCAAAGATGGTTATGTTTCCTAGCCATAGACATGAGTTGTCATTTGATTAACGAGATCACCTCATTAGGAGAATGACGTGATTGACTTGACCCATTCCGTTAGCTTAGCACCCGATCGTTTAGTATGTTGCTATTGCTTTCTTCATGACTTATACATGTTCCTATGACTATGAGATTATGCAACTCCCGTTTGCCGGAGGAACACTTTGTGTGCTACCAAACGTCACAACGTAAATGGGTGATTATAAAGGTGCTCTACAGGTGTCTTCAAAGGTACTTGTTGGGTTGGCGTATTTCGAGATTAGGATTTGTCACTCCGATTGTCGGAGAGGTATCTCTGGGCCCACTCGGTAATGCACATCACTATAAGCCTTGCAAGCATTGTGACTAATAAGTTAGTTGCGGGATGATGTGTTACGGAACGAGTAAAGAGACTTGCCGGTAACGAGATTGAACTAGGTATCGAGATACCGACGATCGAATCTCGGGCAAGTAACATACTGATGACAAAGGGAACAACGTATGTTGTTATGCGGTCTCACCGATAAAGATCTTCGTAGAATATGTGGGAGCCAATATGGGCATCCAGGTCCCGCTATTGGTTATTGACTGGAGACATGTCTCGGTCATGTCTACATAGTTCTCGAACCCGTAGGGTCCGCACGCTTAAAGTTACGATGACAGTTTTATTATGAGTTTATGTATGTTGATGCACCGAAGGAGTTCGGAGTCCCGGATGAGATCGGGGACATGACGAGGAGTCTCGAAATGGTCGAGACGTAAAGATCGATATATTGGACGACTATATTCGGACTTCGGAAAGGTTCCGAGTGATTCGGGTATTTTTCGGAGTACCGGAGAGTTACGGGAATACGTATTGGGCCTTATTGGGCCATACGGGAAAGAAGAAAAAGGGCCTCAAGGGTGGCCGCACCCCTCCCCTTGGTCTGGTCCGAATTGGACTAGGGAAGGGGGCGCCCCCTTCCTTCATTCTCTTTTTCCCTTCCTCTTTTCCTATTCCATATGGGAGGTGGAATCCTACTAGGACTAGGGAGTCCTAGTAGGACTCCACACTTGGTGCGCCCCCTCCTAGAGCCGGCCTCCTCCTCCCTTGCTCCTTTATATACGGGGGCAGGGGGCACCCCAGACACACAACAACTGATCCTTGAGATCTCTTAGCCGTGTGCGGTGCCCCCCTCCACCATATTACACCTCGATAATACCGTTGCGGAGCTTAGGCGAAGCCCTGCGCCGGTGGAACATCATTATCGTCACCACGCCGTCGTGCTGACGAAACTCTCCCTCAACACTCGGCTGGATCGGAGTTCGAGGGACGTCATCGAGCTGAACGTGTGTAGAACTCGGAGGTGCCGTGCGTTCGGTACTTGATCGATCGGATCGTGAAGACGTACGACTACATCAACCGCGTTGTGATAACGCTTCCGCTGTCTGTCTACGAGGATACGTGGACAACACTCTCCCCTCTCGTTACTATGCATCACCATGATCTTGCGTGTGCGTAGGAAATTTTTTGAAATTACTACGTTCCCCAACAATGGTATCAGAGCCAGGTTTTATGCGTTGATGCTATGCACGAGTAGAACACAAGTGAGTTGTGGGCGATATAAGTCATACTGCTTACCAGCATGTCATACTTTGGTTCAGCGGTATTATGAGATGAAGCGGCCCGGACCGACATTACGCGTACGCTTACGCGAGACTGGTTTCACCGTTCGGAGCACTCGTTGCTTAAAGGTGACTGGCGGGTGTCTGTCTCTCTCACTTTAGTTGAACCGAGTGTGGCTACGCCCGGTCCTTGCGAAGGTTAAAACAGCACCAACTTGACAAACTATCGTTGTGGTTTTGATGCGTAGGTAAGAACGGTTCTTGCTAAGCCCGTAGCAGCCACGTAAAACTTGCAACAACAAAGTAGAGGACGTCTAACTTGTTTTTGCAGGGCATGTTGTGATGTGGTATGGTCAAGACATGATGTGATATAATGTGTTGTATGAGATGATCATGTTTTGTAACTGAGTTATCGGCAACTGGCAGGAGCCATATGGTTGTCGCTTTATTGTATGAGATGCAATCGCCATGTAATAGTTTTACTTTATCACTAAGCGGTAGCGATAGTCGTAAAAGCAATAAGTTGGCGAGACGACAACGATGCTACGATGGAGATCAAGGTGTCGCGCCGGTGACGATGGTGATCATGACGGTGCTTCGAAGATGGAGATCACAAGCACGGTGCTTCGAAGATGGAGATCACAAGCACAAGATGATGATGGCCATATCATATCACTTATATTGATTGCATGTGATGTTAATCCTTTATGCATCTTATCTTGCTTTGATTGACGGTAGCATTATAAGATGATCTCTCACTAAAATTTCAAGATAAAAGTGTTCTCCCTGAGTATGCACCGTTGCAAAAGTTCTTCGTGCTGAGACACCACGTGTTAATCGGGTGTGATAGGCTCTACGTTCAAATACAACGGGTGCAAAACAGTTGCACACGCGGAATACTCAGGTTAAACTTGACGAGCCTAGCATATACAGATATGGCCTCGGAACACAGAGACCGAAAGGTCGAGCGTGAATCATATAGTAGATATGATCAACATAGTGATGTTCACCATTGAAACTACTCCATCTCACGTGTTAATCGGACATGGTTTAGTTGCTTTGGATCACGTAATCACTTAGATGATTAGAGAGATGTCTATCTAAGTGGGAGTTCTTAAGTAATATGATTAATTGAACTTAAATTTATCATGAACTTAGTACCTGATAGTATCTTGCTTGTCTATGTTAATTGTAGATAAATGGCCCGTGCCATTGTTCCGTTGAATTTTAATGCGTTCCTTGAGAAAGCAAAGTTGAAAGATGATGGTAGCAATTACACGGACTGGGTCCGTAACTTGAGGATTATCCTCATTGCTGCACAGAAAAATTACGTCCTGGAAGCACCGCTAGGTGTACCACCTGCACCAGCAACTGCAGACATTGTGAATGCCTGGCAGTCACGTGTTGATGACTACTCGATAGTTCAGTGTGCCATGTTTACGGCTTAGAACCAGGTCTTCAACGACGTTTTGAACGTCATGGAGCATATGAGATGTTCCACGAGTTGAAGTTAATATTTCAAGCAAATGCCCGGATTGAGAGATATGAAGTCTCCAATAAGTTCTATAGCTGCAAGATGGAAGAGAATAGTTCTGTCAGTGAGCATATACTCAAAATGTCTGGGTATAACAATCACTTGATTCAACTGGGAGTTAATCTTCCGGATGATAGCGTCATTGACAGAATTCTTCAATCACTGCCACCAAGCTACAAGAGCTTCGTGATGAACTATAATATGCAAGGGATGAGTAAGACAATTCCCGAGCTCTTCGCAATGCTAAAGGCTGCGGAGGTAGAAATCAAAAAGGAGCATCAAGTGTTGATGGTCAGTAAAACCACTAGTTTCAAGAAAAAGGGCAAAGGGAAGAAGAAAGGAAACTTCAAGAAGAACAGCAAGCAAGTTGCTGTTCAGGAGAAGAAATCCAAGTCTGGACCTAAGCCTGAAACTGAGTGTTTCTACTGTAAGCAGACTGGCCACTGGAAGCGGAACTGCCCCAAGTTTTTGGCGGAAAAGAAGGATGGCAAGGTTAACAAAGGTATATGTGATATACATGTTATCGATGTGTACCTTACCAATGCTCGTAGTAGCACCTGGGTATTTGATACTGGTTCTATTGCTAATATTTGCAACTCGAAACAGGGGCTACGGATTGAGCGGAGATTGGCTAAGGACGAGGTGACGATGCGCGTGGGAAATGGTTCCAAAGTCAATGTGATCGCCGTCGGCACGCTACCTCTACATCTACCTTCGGGATTAATATTAGACCTAAATAATTGTTATTTGGTGACAGCGTTGAGCATGAACATTATATCTGGATCTTGTTTAATGCGAGACGGTTATTCATTTAAATCAGAGAATAATGGTTGTTCTATTTATATGAATAATATCTTTTATGGTCATGCACCCTTGAAGAGTGGTCTATTTTTAATGAATCTCGATAGTAGTGATACACATATTCATAATGTTGAAGCCAAAAAATGCAGAGTTAATAATGACAGTGCAACTTATTTGTGGCACTGCCGTTTGGGTCATATCGGTGTAAAGCGCATGAAGAAACTCCATACTGATGGAATTTTGGAATCACTTGGTACTTGCGAACCGTGCCTCATGGGCAAGATGACCAAAACACCGTTCTCCGGTACTATGGAGAGAGCAACAGATTTGTTGGAAATTATACATACAGATGTATGTGATCCGATGAATATTGAGGCTCGTGGGGATATCGTTATTTTCTCACCTTCACAGATGATTTAAGAAGATATGGGTATATCTACTTAATGAAACATAAGTCTGAAACATTTGAAAAATTCAAAGAATTTCAGAGTGAAGTTGAAAATCATCGTAACAAGAAAATAAAGTTTCTACGATCAGATCGTGGAGGAGAATATTTGAGTTACGAGTTTGGTCTACATTTGAAACAATGCGGAATAGTTTCGCAACTCACGCCACCCGGAACACCACAGCATAATGGTGTGTCCGAACATCGTAATCGCACTTTACTAGATATGGTGCGATCTATGATGTCTCTTATTGATTTACCGCTATCGTTTTGGGGTTATGCTTTAGAGACGGCTGCATTCATGTTAAATAGGGCACCATCAAAATCCGTTGAGACGACGCCTTATGAACTATGGTTTGGCAAGAAACCAAAGTTGTCTTATCTTAAAGTTTGGGGTTGCGATGCTTATGTGAAGAAACTTCAACCTGATAAGCTCGAACCCAAATCGGAGAAATGTGTCTTCATAGGATACCCAAAAGAGACTGCTGGGTATACCTTCTATCACAGATCCGAAGGCAAGATATTCGTTGCTAGGAATGGATCCTTTCTAGAGAAGGAGTTTCTCTCGAAAGATGTGAGTGGGAGGAAAGTAGAACTTGATGAGGTAACTGTACCTGCTCCATTATTGGAAAGTAGATCATCACAGAAATCAGTTTCTGCGACACCTACACCAAATAGTGAGGAAGTTAATGATAATGATCATGAAACTTCAGATCAAGTTATTACTGAACTTCGTAGGTCAACTAGATCAAGAACCGCACCAGAGTGGTATGGTAATCCTGTTCTGGAGGTCATGTTACTAGACCATGGCGAACCTACGAACTATGAAGAAGCGATGGTGAGCCCAGATTCCGCAAAATGGCTTGAAGCCATGAAATCCGAGATGGGATCCATGTATGAGAACAAAGTATGGACTTTGGTTGACTTGCCCGATGGTCGGCAAGCCATTGAAAACAAATGGATCTTCAAGAAGAAGACTGACGCTGATGGTAATGTTACTGTCTATAAAGCTCGACTTGTTGCAAAAGGTTTTCGACAAGTTCAAGGGATTGACTACGATGAGACCTTCTCACCCGTAGCGATGCTTAAGTCTGTCTGAATCATGTTAGCAGTTGCCGCATTTTATGATTATGAAATTTGGCAAATGGATGTCAAAACTGCATTCCTGAATGGATTTCTGGAAGAAGAGTTGTATATGATGCAACCGGAAGGTTTTGTCGATCCAAAAGGAGCTAACAAAGTGTGCAAGCTCCAGCGATCCATTTATGGACTGGTGCAAGCCTCTCGGAGTTGGAATAAACGCTTTGATAGTGTGATCAAAGCATTTGGTTTTATACAGACTTTTGGAGAAGCCTGTATTTACAAGAAAGTGAGTGGGAGCTCGATAGCATTTCTGATATTATATGTGGATGACATATTACTAATTGGAAATGATATAGAATTTCTGGATAGCATAAAGGGATACTTGAATAAGAGTTTTTCAATGAAAGACCTCGGTGAAGCTGCATATATATTAGGCATTAAGATCTATAGAGATAGATCAAGACGCTTAATTGGACTTTCACAAAGCACATACCTTGACAAAGTTTTGAAGAAGTTCAAAATGGATCAAGCAAAGAAAGGGTTCTTGCCTGTACTACAAGGTGTGAGATTGAGTAAGACTCAATGCCCGACCACTGCAGAAGATAGAGAGAAAATGAAAGATGTTCCCTATGCTTCAGCCATAGGCTCTATCATGTATGCAATGCTGTGTACTAGACCTGATGTGTCCCTTGCTATAAGTTTAGCAGGGAGGTACCAAAGTAATCCAGGAGTGGATCACTGGACAGCGGTCAAGAACATCCTGAAATACCTGAAAAGGACTAAGGATATGTTTCTCGTATATGGAGGTGACAAAGAGCTCATCGTAAATGGTTACGTTGATGCAAGCTTTGACACTGATCCGGACGATTCTAAATCGCAAACCGGATACGTATTTACATTGAACGGTGGAGCTGTCAGTTGGTGCAGTTCTAAACAAAGCGTCGTGGCAGGATCTACATGTGAAGCGGAGTACATAGCTGCTTCGGAAGCAGCAAATGAAGGAGTCTGGATGAGGGAGTTCATATCCGATCTAGGTGTCATACCTAGTGCATCGGGTCCTATGAAAATCTTTTGTGACAATACTGGTGCAATTGCCTTGGCAAAGGAATCCAGATTTCACAAGAGAACCAAGCACATCAAAAGACGCTTCAATTCCATCCGGGATTTAGTCCAGGTGGGAGACATAGAAATTTGCAAGATACATACGGATCTGAATGTTGCAGACCCGTTGACTAAGCCTCTTCCACGAGCAAAACATGATCAGCACCAAGGCTCCATGGGTGTAAGAATCATTACTGTGTAAACTAGATTATTGACTCTAGTGCAAGTGGGAGACTGAAGGAAATATGCCCTAGAGGCAATAATAAAGTATTATTTATTTCCTTATATCATGATAAATGTTTATTATTCATGCTAGAATTGTATTAACCGGAAACATAATACATGTATGAATACATAGACAAACAGAGTGTCACTAGTATGCCTCTACTTGATTAGCTCGTTAATCAAAGATGGTTATGTTTCCTAGCCATAGACATGAGTTGTCATTTGATTAACGAGATCACCTCATTAGGAGAATGACGTGATTGACTTGACCCATTCCGTTAGCTTAGCACCCGATCGTTTAGTATGTTGCTATTGCTTTCTTCATGACTTATACATGTTCCTATGACTATGAGATTATGCAACTCCCGTTTACCGGAGGAACACTTTGTGTGCAACCAAACGTCACAACGTAAATGGGTGATTATAAAGGTGCTCTACAGGTGTCTCCAAAGCTACTTGTTGGGTTGGCGTATTTCGAGATTAGGATTTGTCACTCCGATTGTCGGAGAGGTATCTCTGGGCCCACTCGGTAATGCACATCACTATAAGCCTTGCAAGCATTGTGACTAATAAGTTAGTTGCGGGATGATGTGTTACGGAACGAGTAAAGAGACTTGCCGGTAACGAGATTGAACTAGGTATCGAGATACCGACGATCGAATCTCGGGCAAGTAACATAGTGATGACAAAGGGAACAGCGTATGTTGTTATGCGGTCTGACCGATAAAGATCTTCGTAGAATATGTGGGAGCCAATATGGGCATCCAGGTCCCGCTATTGGTTATTGGCCGGAGACGTGTCTCGGTCATGTCTACATAGTTCTCGAACCCGTAGGGTCCGCACGCTTAAAGTTACGATGACAGTTTTATTATGAGTTTATGTATGTTGATGTACCGAAGGAGTTCGGAGTCCCGGATGAGATCGGGGACATGACGAGGAGTCTCGAAATGGTCGAGACGTAAAGATCGATATATTGGATGACTATATTCGGACTTCGGAAAGGTTCCGAGTGATTCGGGTATTTTTCGGAGTACCGGAGAGTTACGGGAATACGTATTGGGCCTTATTGGGCCATACGGGAAAGAAGAAAAAGGGCCTCAAGGGTGGCCGCACCCCTCCCCTTGGTCTGGTCCGAATTGGACTAGGGAAGGGGGGCGCCCCCTTCCTTCATTCTCTTTTTCCCTTCCTCTTTTCCTATTCCATATGGGAGGTGGAATCCTACTAGGACTAGGGAGTCCTAGTAGGACTCCACACTTGGTGCGCCCCCTCCTAGGGCCGGCCTCCTCCTCCCTTGCTCCTTTATATACGGGGGCAGGGGGGCACCCCAGACACACAACAATTGATCCTTGAGATCTTTTAGCCGTGTGCGGTGCCCCCCTCCACCATATTACACCTCGATAATACCGTTGCGCAGCTTAGGCGAAGCCCTGCGCCGGTGGAACATCATCATCGTCACCATGCCGTCGTGCTGACGAAACTCTCCCTCAACACTCGGCTGGATCGGAGTTCGAGGGACGTCATCGAGCTGAACGTGTGTAGAACTCGGAGGTGCCGTGCGTTCGGTACTTGATCGGTCAGATCGTGAAGACGTACGACTACATCAACCGCGTTGTGATAACGCTTCCGCTGTCGGTCTACGAGGGTACGTGGACAACACTCTCCCCTCTCGTTGCTATGCATCAACATGATCTTGCGTGTGCGTAGGAATTTTTTTGAAATTACTACGTTCCCCAACACCACGGGTCTCTGAGGCAGAACTTCATAGCCACTGACCACTCCGGGTCTACCCATTCCATATAGTTACGTTTCACTTCTTCCTACAGTATGAAAAAATATGGTCTCAATCATACATGCACAAATGCACTACAATTACATGCAATGCACTACAAATATGGTCTAAATCATATAAACAAAAAATGTAGCATGCAATGATATATCTTTCCCTAATAATAAAGCACAGATTGACTCCGTGGGTTCACCGTCACAATACGCTTCTTCACGTGAATTTACGCTTTCAGTTTGAATTTAAAACATATACTCGAGGTGGTAGTAATTTAGGGAACCTACATGATGGGTTCGTTCGCACGCACGCTAAGCCGACCTGGGCTATGTAGTTTTCGGACGTCGTTTTCTTTTGTTCGTCGTTTGGTTTTAGAGAAGCCCATCCCAACATGTTCGTCCGTCCGACTAGGTAGGCAAAATTTCACGCCCGAGTTTCCCATCTCTTAAATACCTCTCCAACATCAACACATTACCCTGGTAATCGGCCCCTAGCGAAAGGCCATCCGGACACAATGGCGCTAAAGTGGGTCGTCAGGTACACGGCGGGCGCCGACGCATATCGTTGTCGTCCATCCCCGCGATGGCCATCGCCACCTTCTCCGCGAGGGCTGCTCGCACCTGCGCCACGACGCGATCGACGGTGATCGGTGCAACGTCGCCCGCCTCCACGGTGTCGTGATCGTCGCCCAGCCTGCCATCCATGAGCCCCGCCACCCCGACCGCCGTCACGCGCGGCACCTTCGGCGCCAAGTACTTGCCGTTGACGTCCTGGCCCGGTGCTCCAGTAGCCGGCGAGCCAGTGACGGCCTCGAACAGCAGCACGCCGAAGCCGTACAAGTCAGACTTCTTGGACATGATGCCCGTGCGGAGGAAGAAGGGGTCCGCGTAAACTGGCGATCCCATCGCTGACGCGCCCCAGGCGGGCGCGACGGTGGCCGGGAAGGTGCCCTCACAGCCCGACCCCAGGTCGCAGAGCCTCGTACGTCCGTCTTCGTCGAGGAGCACGTACTTGGAGGCCGACACGTCGCCATGCACCATGCAGATGTCATCGTGAGTGTGCTCCAGCGCAACGGCCACGTCGTGGAGGGGCGCCGTGGTTGTGGAGGCGACCGACGCCATAGATAAGCGCTGGGGGTTGCCGATGCCATGGCCGAGCGATGGGGAGAGGCGTCGTGGTGGAACGACCACCATGGATCCCCTCGCCCCAAGTCATGATGCAATTGTTGCTGCTCTTCAAAATATATCCGCTCTATCACATTCAACTCATCTCCATTGCCATGCATAGAAAGGCTTAGATTTTATTTTGGGTCAGTTTACTTCAGATTTTCATTATTTTTCAGCTGGGTTCAGTTTCACATTCATCCAACTCATCTGTGAACACAATGATCAAGTGTTTATCTGGTTGGTGAGGTAACCTGGGCAGTACTGTTTGAGATCGTTGGTGAGGGACTACTATGCGAACTCGGCCTGAGCAAAGATGCCGGCAGGGTGAGATCAAGAGCATGAATTGAATGGTATGGCTCAGTACTATTGGGCTTGGCATTATTTTTCCAGCGAATTGTGTGTTTCTCTGAGATGAATTAGGTGCACCAAATAGGCGAGATTGTATAGTGCTCATATGCCAGTCAGTCAATTTTCCTTTCTTTAATGAATTAGAGAATATTGCTCATATGTTAATCAGCTGCTCGTCCCTAGCATTGCTGTGGTCTGAACTTCAAAATTTTCATCCACTCAATGTTGATTCAGTCAAATATCTCTAGGAAGAAAAATTATTCCGACAATATTCACTCTACTGTGCTTATCATGGTCCTCTGGAATATATGGAGGCGCGGGAACTACAAGCTCTTCCCTGATGTTTCTGTGGAATTGCACATTACTGCTAGCAAGATTGCTGATGATCTTATGTTGTGGTCCAACAGGTATTCAAATGGAATTAAGAGAGGGCTCTTGATGGATTGGAGCACTATGTTGTATCACCTATCTATGAGATTCTATTTTTTCCTTCCTTTTCTTTTCTATTAATCCCAGTGTATAATTTGTCTTTGTATAGTTCTCAATTTTATGAAGTGGTCCAGGCTGGCTTAAGCAGACTGTAGTCCCTGAAAAAAAGACGGTGGGTGATGCCTCGCCCTCCCTGAACTGAATATCATGTGCTTCTGTACTACTGGAAGAAGGTAAGTAGTCTTTTATGCGATTCATTTTTCCATTTGAATGCACTCCATTCTTAACGGATTAGTTAAAACATCAAACTATCATTCTTTTTGGAGTTCTGATGTGTTATTTTTTCAGCCTAACACATGGAACTTTCTATAGACTTCATGGTTTATGCAAATTAGTTAAGCTAGGATTTTTTTGTGAAGCTGGTGTTAACTTGCTTCGCATAGAAAATTCTAATGCGAGCATGAAGAAGGCCTTAGAAAAGGTGCATGTTGTTGCTGAGGTAGAGGAGGGGGCGGCTGCCGTGGTCGGGGAAGGCGCGCCGAAGGCGGATGCTGGTCGAGATGCACGAGATGTTGGCCGAGAAGAAGCATATTCCGCAGTGGTGGTTGATCCATTGTGCGCCACGCAAACAGCTCGCATGGTTCCTGCACAAGGACGTAGGGTTGGCAAATCCATCAACAAATGGGATTATGCGCTTTGAGTGTATTGTACACTTATTTGCAACCTTCCCTTTTTCTGCTGCTGTTTAGGGATTCTTTCTGATCAAATTCAGTCATCGTTTCAGCCAACAGCCAAGCTATGATCATATGACACTCATTCCCTGCTACAGTGATGGCTAAATATTCTTTACAACATCGCTAGCATCGTCATAAAGATTTCTGGGCCGTTTGCATGCTTATTTTGGTGGAAGAATTTGAAGGAGAGAAACAGTAGGAGTTTCAATGGCAAGGCGAGCGACTTCATCAGATCCTGCAACTTAATAGTCGACGAGCTGCACACTTGGCTGCGAGCCTGAATCAAAAGCTTAGGATGGTTGACACCATAGAGAGCATATCTTAGTTTCTTCTCCCCTGAAACACTTTTCCTACTTATGTAAAGTTTCTCCGCTCGCTGTGCCAATTGTTTGGTACACTCAGTATCTGTCAATGGAAGCAACAGTAGCGAGAAGGCTGCAGTTTTGACTGGCAAGGCAGAGGAATCTGTTTCCAGCAGGAGATGTTGCTATGAGGAAGAGTACATTATGAAGAAAAATACATGTAAAGCTCATCGTAGCAATGAAGTGCATTGAATTTCAGTTTTCATTTTTACCGAGATGGAATTGAGTGTTCAATATAAATAGAATTTCAGTTTAATTATTTGCTTGATTGATCAACATACAAAAATGATTTATTGTTCCATATGAGTCATATTAGCTAGACGTATGCCGCGTGCTGCCTTAGATTATGCAAATTTTCATTGTGATAGATGGTTCAAAGAACCGTTTGAACCTTGGAAGGGATCCGCTTTACATATGGTTTTTGGCAGCCCATGGCCATGAACTATTTTATGACATGTTTTCTGTAGAAAACTATTCTAAGACATGTTGTTTACATTAAGGTCATTGATATCATTTTATAAAGTAGGTAATTCAAAAAATATCCTTGGGAGTGTTCTGTTCTTATAATTATTGCAGCATTTTTTTCTTTAATGTTTCAAATTTCCTGTCCATATCACATATGTCAATGTCTAGCTCATCTTCTCATTAAAATAGTTGAATATGATCTGTTTGGGGTGTAACCAGATCAACATTTAGTTATTATCCAAATATTCCTTCCCTCTCAAACCCTAGCAGCAACGGAAGTCTCACACACTCCCTCCGCCTTCCGCTGCTCAATGCACGGGCACATGCGGATGTGCTCTGCCGTGGCCATCATGCCGCCCATCTTTGTGCCTTGGGTTCGGCGGCGGTGACGTCGACGGCGAGGATGGCCCGTATGAGCGAAGCACATGGGATCCCCCAAAAAAAGATTCACTTCCTCCTTTGGTGTTAAGGTGTCGTTTTTGAGGCACTCCAAACACTAACGCCAAATAAAAGGTTGTGTTTAGATATGTAACTTGACCATCCACATAATGTCGTCTTCATTGACTTGCTTGACCATTGGAAATATTAAGCAACCTTCAATCCATAGCTCTTATAATTTTAGGGTTCACTCGATTTATGAAACTTCCAAATCAAAGAACTACAAATGTAAATGATTTATAAGCCCTCTCTATTTCAATCCTTAGCATTTTTTCATGTGGAATTACCCAAGGCCAAGAATTCTTTAGAATTTTCCATGAAGAAGGATTCAGCCGGGATATTCTTTTATTCCCGTTGTAACACACCGGCATATTTTTGCGTATGGGGACTAAAGTATGATATGTATTTCTTCTAGACCTCGGCATGCACCTACCTGCCTCCAAGGATGTTGTCAAGCCACCGATGGGCGTTTTGATGGACACATTTATTTTCCCCGTTGCAACGCACGAGCCCTTTTGCTAGTATATAATAAAGCACGGATTGAGTCCGTCGGGTTCACCGTCATAATACGCTTTTTTTCGTGATTTTACACTTTCAGTTTGAATGTAAAACATATACACGAGGTGGTACTAATTCGAGGAACCCGCCCAGTAAATCAGGCCCGTTGGCGAACGCAGCGCCCGCTGCGTAGCTTGACTGGGCCTGGCCCAGTAACGCTTGCTCTCGCTGGCTGGCTCCTCCCGCTCGCCCGTTCGCTGCCCCGGTGGCTCACTCGATCGCTGCCCCCCGCCGCTCCCTCGATCCCTGGCTCCCCTCGATTGTCTTTTTTTCTCTATGGCTAAATTGCTACAGTACATACTCATTTTCTTCAAAAAAACCAGTTGGCTAGAGTTAAAAGATAAACCAGTTGGCTATAGTACGTACTCTTGTGCTTAGAAAAAAGTTCATCGATTTTGAAAAAGTTCGTCGAATTTGCCAAAAAGTTCATCGAATTTGAAAAAAAACATTGAATCTGAAACATAGTTCATCAAATTTCAAAAAAGTTCATCAAAATTTTAAAAAAGTTCATCGAATTTGGAAAAAAAGTTTGTCAAATTAAAAAAAAAGTTCAACAAATTTCAAGAAAGTTCATCGAATTTGAAAAAAGTTTGTTGAATTCAAAAAAAGTTCATCAAATTCGAAAAAAAGTTCATCGGATATGGAAAAAGTTCATCAAATCTGAAGGAAAAAAAATCGAATTTGAAAAAAGTTCATCGATTTTGAAGAAAAAAGTTCACGAATTTAAGAAAAAAGTCTATCGAATTTAAAAAAAGTGTTCATTGAATTTGAAAAAAAGTTCATTCGGTTTTGAAAAAGTTCATTCAATTTGATAAAAGTTCATCAATTTCGAAAAAAGTTCAATGGTTTAAAAAAATTCTTTCATTAGCATTAAAGAAAAAAAAACCGAACAAAACCATTCCCAATAAAAAAGAACAAATGATAAAAGAAAAAGGAAAAGAGAGCAAAGAAAAAAGAAATAGAAAAAAGAAAAAGACGTAAGATGAAAAGACGGAAGAAGTTTTTACTGAGCACGGTAGGTGGACGTAGCAAGGTGGTTAGCGTAGAATGTATTAACCAGGAGGTCCGCAGTTCGAAACCTGACGCACGCGCTAGTTTTTGTTTTACAAACAGAAATCAGTAGAACGGGCCGGCCCAGCTACAAAAAGAAGTGTACAGAGGGGTGTGCGCTTAAGGCGCCGAATAGGATTCAGCAAGAATTAGCGTCAAACAGGCCGGCCCATTGCCAGGTCACAAGTCGTACGAGAAAAATGCAACGAAGGAAAAATAGAACCGCTGGTAGGATTCGAACCTGGTACCTTTTGCTGGATAGTTGCGACGGCAGCCACTGCAAATAGCGACTTGGATTGGTACTATAGTACAGCGAAAGTTGAAAGTACTATGGACGACGGCAGGTCCATTTTTTCAATCTTCATTCAAAAAATGATTAATGTTTTCTTGAAGAAATTTAAAACTCGAAAAAGTGTTAAAATGTGAACAATTAATGAAAACATGAACAAAAAAATTATATACGACGACCAATTGTAAAATGTACATTGAATATGTTTCAAATTATTTCAGTGCATATCACAATCTGAACATTGAACAATTTTCGTAATATAATCTGAACAATTTTTAACTACACATTGAACAGTTATGCGCTGAAAAACATCTAAATACCCATTGAACATTCTTGTGATATACACTGAACAATTTCAAATTATGAACAAAATTTGAAAAAGTGAATAAATTTGAAAAATGTGAACACTTTTTGAAATCACAAACAAAATTTGTGATTTCAAAACATTTTTCTTGAAAACAAAGTATAAACATAAAAACGAAAAATGATAAAATGAAGGAAAAGGAAAAAGGAAATAAATAGAAACAAAAGCAGAAAAAAACAGAAGAAGGGAAAAAGGAAACGGGAAAAACCGGCAAAAGAAAAAACCGGTTCAGGGAACCTACTAGAAGGTTCCCAAAACCGGGTATTGGTTCGAAGTGGGCCGGCCCGTGTTGCGTCGTTCGCTCGCTTCGCTTCAGCGAAGCAGCGACGACCGGACGCACACGGGCGTCATATAGGATCTGCCCGCGAGGAGATGCCGATGGCGACGGCGACGGCGACGGTGCAGGCACAGCGAGGACTCGACGCGCGCGAGTGGGACGAGGCAGCGGACCGGCAGGGCATCCTGCGAGAGCGCGACCTCTCCTGTCGCACCCTCTTCCGCGCTGTCTTCTACGACCAACGTGACGAACCCGACCCGGAAGTCCTCCTCGCCGCCGCCTCCAGCGACGGTCCTTCTTGCTATCTTCCTACATCTCCTCCGCCTCCGCCCACGGCGCCCCCCAGGTTTTTGTCAATTTCTAAGGCCCTTGGGGTGCACGGTCTCCAATACCAGAAAATAATGCCATTGCAATTAGCAAACAGGTCAATACTTCATATTTGCATACTTTCACACTGTTTGAAGAAAGCAAGCAGCACACCAGCCTCTTATGTGCATTTTGTCCTCATTCTTCTTGTAGAATGCTTGATTCCTTATGGTTCTGTTGGGTATGATTTTCTCCACTACGCTTCTTTCAAACATGATGGATCTCTTTTCACGGGAGCAGGTGATACACCAGTTCTCTCGTCCTAAAAATAAAGAAGGAAAGAAGGGTTTTCCGGGATTGACAACAAAGAAAAATAGGAAAGTGGGAACCCTTCCGGTAATAAGAAGGAAAGGAGGGAATTCGGGGATTGAAAGCAAAGTGGGAAGCTGTCCCGTAATAACAAGGAAAGAGGGATTCCGGGAAAAAAGTGGGAAGCCAGACGTCCCGTAATAAGAAGAAAGTGTCCTAATAAGGAAGAACGGAGAGAACACAGAAGGAAAGGAGGGATTCCGGGAATTGATAATAAAGATGGAAAGGGAGGGATTTCTGGGATTGACAGAGAAAATAGCCTGGTGATCTTTTGTCATTTGTTTTGTCCCATAATGAGTTGATTGATCTCTAAAAAGATTGTGGGAGCAAAGTAAACGAGCTAAAATCAATCAAAAGTCTCCCCCCTAAAAAAAAATTCATCCTCTGCCACCAGCTATAATCCCACGAACGAAGTTTTGCCCCGTCCATAACACGAGAGAAAATTATGCTAGAATTATTTATTTATTGTTTATAATCACCGGGAAAAATTGTTGGGAATCGTAGCATAATTTTAAAATTTTCCTACGCTCACCAAGATGCATCTATGGAGTATACTAGCAACGAGGGGAAAGGAGTGCATCTACATACCCTTGTAGATCGCGAGCGGAAGCGTTCCAATGAACGTTGTTGACGGAGTCGTACTCACCGTGATTCAAATCACCGATGACCGAGTGCCGAACGGACGGCACCTCCGCGTTCAACACACGTACGGTGCAGCGACGTCTCCTCCTTCTTGATCCAGCAAGGGGAAGGAGAGGTTGATGGAGATCCAGCAGCACGACGGCGTGGTGGTGGATGTAGTGGGTCTCGGCAGGGCTTCGTCGAGCTTCTGCGAGAGGGAGAGGTGTAGCAGGGGAGGAGGGAGGCGCCCAAGGCTGTAATCGTTGCTGCCCTCCCTCCCCCCCTTTATATAGGCCCCCTTGGGAGGGGGGGCGCCGGCCAAACCCATCTAGGGTGGGGGGGGCGGCGGCCAGGGGGGTGCCTTGCCCCCCAAGGCAAGTGGGAAGCCCCCCCACCCTAGGGTTCCCAACCCTAGGCGCAGGGGGGGAGGCCCATGGGGGGGCGCCCAGCCCACTAGGGGCTGGTTCCCTTCCCACTTCAGCCCACGGGGCCCTCCGGGATAGGTGGCCCCACCCGGTGGACCCCCGGGACCCTTCCGGTGGTCCCGGTACAATACCGGTAACCCCCGAAACTTTCCCGGTAGCCGAAACTTGACTTCCTATATATAATTCTTCACCTCCGGACCATTCCGGAACTCCTCGTGACGTCCGGGATCTCATCCGGGACTCCGAACAACTTTCGGGTTTCCGCATACACATATCTCTACAACCCTAGCGTCACCGAACCTTAAGTGTGTAGACCCTACGGGTTCGGGAGACATGCAGACATGACCGAGACGCCTCTCCGGTCAATAACCAACAGCGGGATCTGGATACCCATGTTGGCTCCCACATGTTCCACGATGATCTCATCGGATGAACCACGGTGTCGAGGATTCAATCAATCCCGTATACAATTCCCTTTGTCAATCGGTATGTTACTTGCCCGAGATTCGATCGTCGGTATCCCAATACCTTGTTCAATCTCGTTACCGGCAAGTCTCTTTACTCGTACCGCAATGCATGATCCCGTGACTAACGCCTTAGTCACATTGAGCTCATTATGATGATGCATTACCGAGTGGGCCCAGAGATACCTCTCCGTCACACGGAGTGACAAATCCCAGTCTCGATCCGTGCCAACCCAACAGACACTTTCGGAGAAACCCGTAGTGCACCTTTATAGTCACCCAGTTACGTTGTGACGTTTGGCACACCCAAAGCACTCCTACGGTATCCGGGAGTTGCACGATCTCATGGTCTAAGGAAAAGACACTTGACATTGGAAAAGCTCTAGCAAACGAAACTACACGATCTTTTATGCTATGCTTAGGATTGGGTCTTTGTCCATCACATCATTCTCCTAATGATGTGATCCCGTTATCAACGACATCCAATGTCCATAGTCAGGAAACCATGACTATCTGTTGATCAACGAGCTAGTCAACTAGAGGCTTACTAGGGACACGTTCTGGTCTATGTATTCACACATGTATTACGATTTCCGGACAATACAATTATAGCATGAACAATAGACAATTACCATGAACAAAGAAATATAATAATAACCATTTATTATTGCCTCTAGGGCATATTTCCAACAGTCTCCCACTTGCACTAGAGTCAATAACCTAGTTACATTGTGATGAATCGAACACCCATTGCGTCCTGGTGTTGATCATGTTTTGCTCTAGGGAGAGGTTTAGTCAACAGATCTGCTACATTCAGGTCCGTATGTACTTTACAAATATCTATGTCTCCATTTTTAACACTTTCACGAATGGAGTTGAAGCGACGCTTGATATGCCTGGTCTTCCTGTGAAACCTGGGCTCCTTCGCAAGGGCAATAGCTCCAGTGTTGTCACAGAAGAGAGTCATCGGGCCCGACGCATTAGGAATCACCCCTAGGTCGGTAATGAACTCCTTCATCCAGACTGCTTCCTGTGCTGCCTCCGAGGCTGCCATGTACTCCGCTTCACATGTAGATCCCGCCACGACGCTTTTCTTGCAACTGCACCAGATTACTGCTCCCCCATTCAAAATATACACGTATCCGGTTTGTGACTTCGAGTCATCCAGATCTGTGTCGAAGCTAGCGTCGACGTAACCCTTTACGACGAGCTCTTCGTCACCTCCATAAACGAGAAACATATCCTTAGTCCTCTTCAGGTACTTCAGGATATTCTTGACCGCTGTCCAGTGTTCCATGCCGGGATTACTTTGGTACCTTCCTACCAAACTTACGGCAAGGTTTACATCAGGTCTGGTACACAGCATGGCATACATAATAGACCCTATGGCCGAGGCATAGGGGATGACACTCATCTTTTCTATATCTTCTGCCGTGGTCGGGCATTGAGCCATGCTCAATTGCACACCTTGCAATACAGGCAAGAACCCCTTCTTGGACTGATCCATATTGAACTTCTTCAATATCTTGTCAAGGTATGTACTCTGTGAAAGAACAATGAGGCGTCTCGATCTATCTCTATAGATCTTGATGCCTAATATATAAGCAGCTTCTCCAAGGTCCTTCATTGAAAAACACTTATTCAAATAGGCCTTTATACTTTCCAAGAATTCTATATCATTTCCCATCAATAATATGTCATCCACATATAATAAGAGAAATGCTACAGAGCTCCCACTCACTTTCCTGTAAACACAGGCTTCTCCATAAGTCTGTGTAAACCCAAATGCTTTGATCATCTCATCAAAGCGAATGTTCCAACTCCGAGATGCTTGCACCAGCCCATAGATTGAGCGCTGGAGCTTGCATACTTTGTTAGCATTCTTAGGATCGACAAAACCTTCCGGCTGCATCATATACAACTCTTCCTTAAGGAAGCCGTTAAGGAATGCCGTTTTGACGTCCATCTGCCATATCTCATAATCATAGTATGCGGCAATTGCTAACATGATTCGGACGGACTTCAGCTTCGCTACAGGTGAGAAAGTCTCATCGTAGTCAACCCCTTGAACTTGTCGATAACCCTTAGCGACAAGTCGAGCCTTATAGATGGTCACATTACCATCCGCGTCTGTCTTCTTCTTATAGATCCATTTATTTTCTATGGCTCGCCGATCATCGGGCAAGTCAGTCAAAGTCCATACTTCGTTTTCATACATGGATCCTATCTCAGATTTCATGGCTTCTAACCATTTGTCGGAATCCGGGCCCGCCATCGCTTCTTCATAGTTCGAAGGTTCACCGTTGTCTAACAACATGATTTCCAGGACAGGGTTGCCGTACCACTCTGGTGCGGAACGTGTCCTTGTGGACCTACGAAGTTCAGTGGCAACTTGATCCGAAGCTTCATGATCATCATCATTAACTTCCTCCCCAGTCGGTGTAGGCACCACAGGAACATTTTCCCGCGCTGCGCTACTTTCCGGTACGGAAGGGGTAACTATCACCTCATCAAGTTCCACTTTCCTCCCACTCAATTCTTCCGAGAGAAACTCCTTCTCCAGAAAGGACCCGTTCTTGGCAACGAAGATCTTGCCTTCGGATCTGAGGTAGAAGGTATTGTTGGGTAACGTAGCAGAAATTCAAAATTTTCTACGCATCACCAAGATCAATCTATGGAGTAATATAGCAACGAGGGGAAGGGGAGTGCATCTACATACCCTTGTAGATCGCGAGCGGAAGCGTTCAAGAGAACGGGGTTGATGGAGTCGTACTCGTCGTGATCCAAATCACGGATGAACCTAGTGCCGAACGGACGGCACCTCCGCGTTCAACACACGTACGGAGCAGCGACGTCTCCTCCTTCTTGATCCAGCAAGGGGGGAGGAGAGGTTGATGGAGATCCAGCAGCACGACGGCGTGGTGGTGGAAGTAGCGGGATCCCGGCAGGGCTTCGCCAAGCGCAAGCGGGGAGGAAGAGGTGTCACGGGAGGGAGAGGGAGGCGCCAGGGCTTAGGTATTGCTGCCCTCCCTCCCCCCCACTATATATAGGGCCAAGGGAGAGGGGGGCGCAGCCTTGGCCCTTCCTCCAAGGAAGGGTGCGGCCAGGGAGGAGTCCTTCCCCCCCAAGGCACCTCGGAGGTGCCTTCCCCCTTTAGGACTCTCCCTTTTTTCTTATCTCTTGGCGCATGGGCCTCTTGGGGCTGGTGCCCTTGGCCCATATAGGCCAAGGCGCACCCCCTACAGCCCATGTGGCCCCCCGGGGCTGGTGGACCCCCGGACCCCTTTCGGCACTCCCGGTACAATACCGATAAAGTGCGAAACTTTTCCGGCGACCAAAATAAGACTTCCCATATATAAATCTTTACCTCCGGACCATTCCGGAACTCCTCGTGACGTCCGGGATCTCATCCGGGACTCCGAACACCTTTCGGGTTACCGCATACTAATATCTCTATAACCCTAGCGTCACCGAACCTTAAGTGTGTAGACCCTACGGGTTCGGGAGACACGCAGACATGACCGAGACGTTCTCCGGTCAATAACCAACAGCGGGATCTGGATACCCATGTTGGCTCCCACATGTTCAACGATGATCTCATCGGATGAACCACGATGTCGAGGATTCAATCAATCCCGTATACAATTCCCTTTGTCTATCGGTATGTTACTTGCCCGAGATTCGATCGTCGGTATCCCGATACCTTGTTCAATCTCGTTACCGGCAAGTCTCTTTACTCGTTCCGTAACACATCATCCCGTGATCAACTCCTTGGTCACATTGTGCACATTATGATGATGTCCTACCGAGTGGGCCCAGAGATACCTCTCCGTTTACACGGAGTGACAAATCCCAGTCTCGATTCGTGCCAACCCAACAGACACTTTCGGAGATACCTGTAGTGCACCTTTATAGCCACCCAGTTACGTTGTGACGTTTGGTACACCCAAAGTATTCCTACGGAATCCGGGAGTTGCACAATCTCATGGTCTAAGGAAATGATACTTGACTTTAGAAATGCTCTTACCAAACGAACTACACGATCTTGTGCTAGGCTTAGGATTGGGTCTTGTCCATCACATCATTCTCCTAATGATGTGATCCCGTTATCAACGACATCCAATGTCCATGGTCAGGAAACCGTAACCATCTATTGATCAACGAGCTAGTCAACTAGAGGCTTACTAGGGACATGGTGTTGTCTATGTATCCACACATGTATCTGAGTTTCCTATCAATACAATTCTAGCATGGATAATAAACGATTATCATGAACAAGGAAATATAATAATAACCAATTTATAATTGCCTCTAGGGCATATTTCCAACAGTATCCCACTTGCACTAGAGTCAATAATCTAGTTCACATCACCATGTGATTAACACTCACAGGTCACATCACCATGTGACCAACATCCAAAGAGTTTACTAGAGTCAACAATCTAGTTCACATCACTATGTGATTAATACTCAATGAGTTCTGGTTTGATCATGTTATGCTTGTGAGAGAGGTTATTAGTCAACGGGTCTGAACCTTTCAGATCCGTGCGTGCTTTACGAATATCTATGTCATCTTGTGGATGCTACCACGCGCTATTTGGAGCCATTTCAAATAATTGCTCTACTATACGAATCCGGTTTACTACTCAGAGTCATCCGGATTAGTGTCAAAGTTCGCATCGACGTAAACCTTTACGACGAACTCCTTTTCACCTCCATAATCGAGAAAATTCCTTAGTCCACTAGATACTAAGGATAAGTTCGACCGCTGTCATGTGATCCACTCCCGGATCACTATTGTACCCCTTGACCAACTCATGGCAAGGCACACTTCATGTGCGGTACACGGCATAGCATACTGTAGAGCCTACGTCTAAAGCATAGGGGACGACCTTCGTCCTTTCTCTCTCTTCTGCTGTGGTCAGGTCTTGAGTCTTACTCAATACTCACACCTTGTAACACAACCAAGAACTCCTTTGCTGATCTATTTTGAACTCTTTCAAAATCATGTCAAGGTGTGCGTTCTTTGAAAGTATCATCGGGCGTCTTGATCTATCTCTATAGATCTTGATGCCCAATATGTAAGCAGCTTTATCCAGGTCTTCCTTTGAAAAACTCCTTTCAAACAACCCTTTATGCTTTCCAGAAATTTTTACATCATTTCGGATCAACAATATGTCATTCACATATACTTATCAGAAATGTTGTAGCGCTCCCACTCACTTTATTGTAAATACAAGTTTCTAACAAACTTTGTATAAACCCAAAAACTTTGATCACTTCATCAAAGCGTATATTCTGACTCCGAGATGCTTGCTCTAGTCCATGGAAGGATCGCTGGAGCTAGCATACCTTTTAGCATCCTTAGGATCGACAAAACCTTTCTGATTGTATCACATACAAACTTTCCTTACGAAAACTGGTAAGGAAACTTGTTTTGACATCCATCTGCCAGATTTCATAAATGCAGCTAATGCTAACATGATTCCGACGGACTTAAGCATCGCTACGGATGAGAAAATCTCATCGTAGTCAACTCCTTGAACTTGTGAAAATACTCTTTGCCACAAGTCGAGCTTCATAGACGGTAACATTACCGTCCATGTCCGTCTTCTTCTTAAAGATCCATTTATCTCAATGGCTTGCCGATCAACGGGCAAGTTCACCAAAGTCCATGCTTTGTTCTCATACATGGATCCTATCTCGGATTTCACGGCTTCTAACCATTTGTCGGAATATGGGCCCACCATCGCTTCTCCATAGCTCATAGGTTCATCATTGTCCAACAACATGACTTCCAAGACAGGATCACGTACTACTCTGAAGTATTACGCATCCTCGTCGTCCTACGAGGTTTGGTAGTGACTTGATCCGAAGTTTCATGATCACTATCATAAGCTTCCACTTCAATTGGTGTAGGTGCCACAGGAACAACTTCCTGTGCCCTGCTACACACTAGTTGAAGTTATGGTCCAATAACCTCATCAAGTCTCCACCATCCTCCCACTCAATTCTTTCGAGAGAAACTTTTCCTCGAGAAAGGACCTGTTTCTAGAAGCAATTACTTTTGCTTCCAGATCTGAAATAGGAGGTATACCCAACTGTTTTGGGTATTCTTATTGTGACGCCCCCGATTTGACCGTACACTAATCATGCACGCAAATGTGTATGATCAAGATCAGGGACTCACGGGAAGATATGACAACACAACTCTAAAACATAAATAAGTCATACAAGCATCATAATACAAGCCAGGGGCCTCGAGGGCTCGAATACAAGTGCTCGATCATAGACGAGTCAGCGGAAGCAACAATATCTGAGTACAGACATAAGTTAAACAAGTTTGCCTTAAGAAGGCTAGCACAAACTGGGATACAGATCGAACGAGGCGCAGGCCTCCTGCCTGGGACCTCCTAACTACTCCTCGAAGCCGAACTCCAAGTAGAATCATCCTCGGGACCTCTAGCTCCTGGACTCCAGCATCTGGTTGCGACAATCAGGTATAGAAAGGGGAAAAGAGGGAGAAAAGCAACCGTGAGTACTCATCCAAAGTACTCGCAAGCAAGGAGCTACACTACATATGCATGGGTATATGTGTAAAGGGCCATATCAGTGGACTGAACTGCAGAATGCCAGAATAAAAGGGGGATAGCTAGTCCTGTCGAAGACTACGCTTCTGGACATCTCCATCTTGCAGCATGTAGAAGAGAGTAGATTGAAGTCCTCCAAGTAGCATCGCATAGCATAATCCTACCCGGCGATCCCCTCCTCGTCGCCCTGTTAGAGAGCGATCACCGGGTTGTATCTGGCACTTGGAAGGGTGTATTTTATTCAGTATCCGGTTCTAGTTGTCATAAGGTCAAGGTACAACTCCGGGTCGTCCTTTTACCGAGGGACACGGCTATTCAAATAGATAAACTTCCCTGCAGGGGTGCACCACATAACCCAACACGCTCGATCCCATTTGGCCGGACACACTTTTCTGGGTCATGCCCGGCCTCGTAAGATCAACGCGTCGCAGCCCCACCTAAGCACAACAGAGCGGTCAGCACGCCGGTCTAATCCTAAGCGCGCAGGGGTCTGGGCCCATCGCCCTATGCACACCTGCACGTTGCGAACGCGGCCGCGAGCAGACCTAGCAACCCACACGATCACGGCGGTTACGTCAAAGCGGTCCAACACGGCGCGCGCCACTTAGTCGCTGACGTCACGAAGGCTTCGGCTGATACCACGACGCCGGGATACCCATAACTCCTCCCGCGTAGATGGCTAGTGCGTATAGACCAAATGTCCAGACTCAGATCAAATACCAAGAACTCGTTAAGCGTGTTATGTATCCGCGAACGCCGACCAGGGCCAGGCCCACCTCTCTCCTAGGTGGTCTCAACCTGCCCTGTCGCTCCGCCATAAAGTAACAGTCGGGGGCCGTCAGGAACCCAGGCCCACCTCTACCGGGATGGAGCCACCTGTCCTTTCAGCCCCCTCATCAGAATCACTTGCGGGTACTCAACGAGCCGACCCGACTTTAGTCACCACATGTGTCATGTATATAATGTATATAGTATATACCCGTGATCACCTCCCGAAGTGATCACGGCCCAGTAGTATAGCATGGCAGACGGACAAGAGTGTAGGGCCATTGATGGAACACTAGCATCCTATACTAAGCATGTAGGATTGCAGGTAAAGGTAACAACTGTAGCATCAATGACAGGCTATGCATCAGGATAGGATTAACGGAAAGCAGTAACATGCTACACTACTCTAATGCAAGCAGTATAGAGAAGAATAGGCGATATCTGGTGATCAAGGGGGGGCTTGCCTGGTTGCTCTGGCAAGAAGGAGGGGTCGTCAACTCCGTAGTCGAACTGGGCAGCAGCAGTGTCGGTCTCGTAGTCTATCGGAGAGAAGAGGGGGAAGAAACAGTAAATACAATGCAAACATAAACATGACGATGCGTGACATGACAATGAGCAGTGCTAGGTGTGTCCTAACGCGACAGTAGGTGGTACCGGCGAAGGGGGGGAACAGCCGGGAAAGTATTCCCGATGTTTTGCATTTTCGGATAGACGGACCGGAGGGGGAAAGTTGCGAGTTCGATATGTTAGGGAGGTGTGGTGGACGAACGGACTGCGTATCCGGATTCGTCTCGTCGTTTTGAGCAACTTTCATGTAGAAAACATTTTCATCCGAGTTACGGTTTAAAAGATATGAATTTTCAAAGATTATTTGAATTTCTGGAATTATTTAATTAACAGAAAAGGGATATGACGTCAGCATGACGTATGAGTGACGTCAGCAGTCAACAGTCCGGTTGACTGGTCAAAACTGACACGGGGGACCCACCTGTCATAGACAGTGGGTTAAACAGAGTTCAAACTAATCTAAATTTAGTTAGTAAAACTACTGGGCCCACCTGTCAGTGACTGATCAGGTTTTAACTAATTAAGTTTATTTTTAAAAGACGTTTAACTAACCTAATTAGGTGGTGGGGCCTATATGTCAGTGGCTGGGGAATAGTACCCCGCGTTGGCCATGGTCAACGCAGTCAAACAGAGGCGCAGGGGCCCACTGTCAGCGGCACTGGGCGGGCCCCACGCCACGCCAGGTCAGGGCCGGCGCCGGAGGAGCTCCGGCGACCAAATCAACGGCGGAGGCGCTCGGGACCTCGCCGGAATCGTGCTAGGGGCGGCCGTTTCGCGTGCGGTTGGCACCGTTCGAACACGCGCACGGCGCCATGTCGGATGGTGGTGGTGGCTCGCCCGGGGACGGCCGGAATACCCATCGGCGGCGAGCATGGGCGGCGACGGCATTCGGGGCCACGTCGGGAATGGGCTAGGGGGCACAAGAGCACGGCGGAGGGCTCGGACGGGGGCCATGGCAGCCGTGGCCACGGCGGTGACGCAGCAGGGCGGCGGGAGGGTGAGCGTGACGGGGGAGCGAGCTATGGGATGCGGTGAGCTAGTGAGGGGAGGAGGAGGAGGTGGAGCTCACTCTGAGAGCGTAGGGTCTCGGCAGCGGGCGCGGGGAGAACCGGTGGAGCAGGTCGACGGCGAGGTCGCGCGGTGGCCGTAGATGGGGAAGAGGAAAAATGCGACGGCGGTGGCGCTCCCGGTCCCGATCCAGTGTCGAGGAAGAAGAGGCGAACCACGACGGAGCTCCCGGACTTGTCGGAGTGGCGAACGATGGTCGGTGGCTGCGGGAACGACGGCGGCACGTCGGCGATGGCGCTCGGGTGAGGCGGGTGAGCGAGACAGAGGGGGGGAGCGTGTGGATCTGGGAGGCGCAGAGGCGGGCGAGAGGGGGGGCAAGTGGGAGAGATGGGTGGAGGCCAAGGCGACGGGGCGGCCTTATCCCCTCCCGGCGTCGGCGCCGGCGAGGTGGTCGGGCGGGGACGGGCCCCTGTTGCTTCCCCAGTCGGGGGAACAGGGGGGGAGGCGACCCAGGGAGGGGCTGTGGGCTGGTAGTTGGCCAGCTGGGCCAGGTGGCCTGTGAGCTGGGCCGCCTGGTCCAGTGAGGGGGGGGGGTTCCTTTTCTTTTCTTTTCTTTATTATTTTTTTTGTTTGCAAAAATGTTTAGCACCTAAATGGTATTTATAAAATATGGGAGCTAGCTTATAAGTTGCAGTGCATCAGATCCTTGCACCAAAAACTAGTTTGGGTGAAATACTAATCCGTATTGAATTTAGATTAATTAAAAGGTTATTAAATGTTGTTGCTCGCCAAAGTTTGAGGTTGTTAGGGTCACTTAACTAATCCATTTAAGTTTAGTTACAATTTTATAATTGCTTCAGAATTATTTGTCATTTAATGAACATTTTAGTTTTCAATTTTGACAACTTTTATTTTCCACTTTAAATTTAATTGAAGTTTAAGTTAGGAGTTTGAAAGGAAATGTGATTCCAATGTGATCAAGCCCTGCTTAGCAACATGATTAGCTTAATCACAGAGAGCTACTGTAGCATGATTCTCGGGGTGTTACAAGTCTCCTCCACTACAAGAAATCTCGTCCCGAGATTTAGGAGCGGGAGCAAGGGGGAAGGGATTTGGTTACGAAATTCTAATGGGTCTTCTCGGTGTTGGTTGCTCTTCTCGAAGAGGTCTATCCACTACGTTGATGTCTTCATTTCTCTGCTTCAGGTCGTTATGATAAAGTTGTCGTCCTTTCTTCGGGAACTACATCGTACTTACGACAGAGTAAGGGGGTATTCTGGAAGAACAGACTTCTGCAGGGTTTACTATCTGGTCAATATCATCGGGGAAGGTGGCGGAAAGTATCTCTCGAACTAAACCTTAAGAAAAGCCGAGAGCAAGTAAGAAAGTACCATGAGAAGTTTCAAACGGGTAGGCAATCGTTCGAAGCCTGAAACAAAGTGTGGGGTTCAAAGCAATCGGAATAAGTATTATGTCTGATGCCAGTATAGATCAGTAGGACGGTGGTCCGTGAATTACATACGAGGCCACGCGCGATGAATAAATTTGGGAACAGGGGGTGCACAGGAGAGTCAGGTTTCGATCCTGTGGAACTGTGGGTTATGGGCCCACCATGTGGGTTAAAAGTAGGAAGGGCGGTGACATCTTGCACGATCATGATAGCAAGGCATGGCAGAGGGTAGCCTGTCAGTTATATGTCAGCAACATCGTCGGTACCAAGGGCGAGGGACGAAGAGAACCATTTTCCTTCTCGTTGAAACGAGGCGGACCATTAGGCAAAGTTCTCGTCCATCGGTGGTCACCGAAATGTCACCAACAATAATAACAGGGTCTTACTGACAGAGTTGTACACCGAGGTGTTTACATAAGCAGGAGAATATTACTGCTTAGATCATATAGTTCACCAGAAAGGTTAAACCACACAATGGAAAGGAAAATGTGTTTAAACACATATTTCAAGGTTATATCCTTCCCAAGGACAAGCTGAGCATGATATTCATGACAGGATATAATGTAGAAAACTCTTTAGGTAGGGGAGAGAAATTTCATGACATTACCCATACAATGGTGTTTGGATAATTGAGCAGGAAACATTTAGCATTGGGCTTCAAATGTTCCTGTTGAAAATCGAAGTACCATAGACATGCTTCGAGATAGCATTGACATGGTCAACAGGTGAAGATCAGACTTTGGAAACAAAAAGGATCCATCAGGAACAACTTATAGAATAAGTCTTACAATTTCCTCATGGAAGAACAGCTAACCTTGCTAAAAGGGAAAACTTATAACAATAGGTCCTCCCGCCAGGTGTGCTGGGTATCATCACCTTACCGGGTCATAAACAGGCCAATGTTATAACTCTTGGAAATATGTTCCAACCATCATATCTGACCGAGATTCAGATCTGATTGGTGTCAGGATAACTCAGACTTAGGAGGCCTGAGAAGAAAGGCGCAACACAAATTGTCGAAACGACATCGAAGATTCTCGGGAGATGAACTATGGATGCGAGTTCCAGACCTGGGTTCACCATTACATCAAGGAGAGGTGAGGAGGTGACTGATTGACTCAGCGACAATCCATTGAGATTTCCAAAAAATGGATTTCCACCACTATGTGAACAAGGAGATAACATTAGCTAGATCAAATGACTTAATGATGTATGCTCGAGGAAAACATACATAGTTAAACATTGGTTGAAATGTGCACCCGAAATATGGGCTAGGTAGCACAATCAATGTTCGAATGATGATTCATTAAGCCATAGACGTAGAATGAAACTATAGACCAATAACTTCAAAGCAATAGGGTTGCTAGAAGTTTAGAATTCACACACCACAGACCATTGGTCGGTATTCCTTTTAGAAACAACACGGGGACCAAGAAAGAATGGTGATGGGGAGAAGTATCACTGTACCAAGATGTCATACGAGGTGGTGAAATTCTTACGACATACTTGACATAAAAGATGGTAATACTCCAAGGTAGAACATATCATAAGCTAGATAGCAAGGAAATGAAGGTACAACACAAAACACGAACAAGTTTGTGTTGAATGGAAGGCGACAAAATGGTCGATGATAAAACAAATCATCGAGGGCAAGGATGGTATTTCTCATCCAGAATTCGATAGATATCTTGGAAGAGCTCAGAATGTTGATGATGTTCACGACACATTTGTAGCGAGAATTTATGAAGAGGTAATCGATCGGCGATGACATCAAGTCAAAGGAATGATGAAGCGAAAAGTTATTGGAACCAGGGGTACGACACAAACTCGAAATCAAGCTTGTTGTTCAAGGCGAAATGATATGACGAGGAAAATCGACGTAAGCTTAGCTCAGCGTCGAAGGTGGTGCTCCGGGAATAAAGACCAGGTAGCACAGTTAAAATCGGCACGATAATAACATAGCCAAGCAGGCTAGGGATGACGTGATCGAGTACGAACTCGTAAACAAAGGAGATTATTAAGAGTTGTTTAATCATGATGCGGACTCGATTCAGTTATCGATGTCCTTGAGTGTTTAATAACTCGGAGCCCGTGAAAAATTGGAATCCATGAGAATGTAATACTTGATGGAGAACTCATAAGAAGTTATGCAGTTCCGTGATAATCTCGAGATGCCAGGGGGTAATACTCGACGACAAACCAAAGTAGAGGTTGGACTGGGGTATTGCTCTTACAGAAGACAAGTGCTTAAACTTGTACGAGAAATGGTATTTAAAGGAGAACATGGTCGGAACCATGATTGAAAAAGGCCAGATCCCAGATATAAGATGAACTTATACCAATGGAATAATTAATTTAAGAAAAGCTTTAATGATAAGATCTACATCGGGTCCATGGGCATGAACGCAAAGTTCAAGGTCGACTCCCACTTCTTCAATGCATAACCTTTCATTCACTTCTCGCGTTCGATGAAGTTGTATGGTAGAAAATTATCTGGTAAAATACCAGAAGGGTATGGCTTGTGAAAACCTTCGGGTTCATACGGTTTTTAGGGAAGGTATAGGTTCAACCCATCAAGGCATCTTAGGAACATATACCACAAACTTCGGTGTAAATATTACAAGCTCGAAAGAAGAGCATTGTGCAAAAACAGATGATACAATTTACCAAAGGCATTATATACCCATGGAAAGGCTCACAAGGTTATTCATTATGAAGGACACTGTCGGATAAAATCCAACAAAGGAACCGATGGTCCACAAGGGATCTGATGTGAGCATCGGTACTCAACCAGAGGAGGAAGAATGCAAGGAGATCTGATTATAGAAACAACTGACTAACTCAAAGTTCAAATGCAAAGGAATTATGATTTCCAAATCAGGGGGCAGAAGCAACGCTCTGATCAAGGATGGATAAGTTGAGTAGGCTTAGGGGTACCATCGATGGCAATTTGATAGGTCGAGATCCAGCTCACGTTTAGAATGGCGTCTGAGCCGGAAGAATGAATTCTAGGATATGATTGAGGATTGCGAGCATTTGCAACAAATTGAATCAACGGACTCAAAATGATAATGACAAGAGATGCCAATAAGATTACGAGACTTAAGATTAATCATAATGCAAGTAAGCAAGAATTTCAAGGGCAAAAAGGCTCCTGAAGATTTTCGGAAAATCGAATGATATTTTGCACACTTTTGTGAAATACCTGAATCAACTGGGGATGAGTGGATACTCGGTAAGTGCGAGGATTATCCGTAGGGGTATTCAGGTGTCAAAGAACAGCAAGGCAGTAAGCTCAATGATTCTCGGAACAACAGAGATAATTTCGGGGTATCTTGTAATAACAAGATCAATTGGGAAACATTGTATGAATGGCGAGTATACGTGGTTATTCATAGGAGTTTATCGATGAAAGGGAATTGCAAAAGCAATGAACACAAGTTCTCGGGTTATCAGCGGAGAGTATCTTCAGGGTCTTCACGTGCAGCAGACGATCATCAGTAATAAGGGCTCTCCGGGTGAAAGTGATAACGAGATCCTAATGTTAGATTTAGCAAAATTCATTTAACCCGAGTAGAAAAGAGATCAGAGTCCCAGAGTATAGACAAGGAGTAAAAGATCCTAATACCACCCAATGGCGACGTGGGCTCGTAAGCCACACAACCATGTTAGTAAAAGTTTTTCAATGACTAGACTCGACTTCGGCCAAGGAGTTGGAAAGGGGGATTCCTACAGGCAGTTGGCTCTGATACCAACTTGTGACGCCCCCGATTTGACCGTACACTAATCATGCACGCAAATGTGTACGATCAAGATTAGGGACTCACGAGAAGATATCACAACACAACTCTAAAACATAAATAAGTCATACAAGCATCATAATACAAGCCAGGGGCCTCGAGGGCTCGAATACAAGTGCTCGATCATAGACGAGTCAGCGGAAGCAACAATATCTGAGTACAGACATAAGTTAAACAAGTTTGCCTTAAGAAGGCTAGCACAAACTGGGATACAGATCGAACGAGGCGCAGGCCTCCTGCCTGGGACCTCCTAACTACTCCTCGAAGCCGAACTCCAAGTAGAATCATCCTCGGGACCTCTAGCTCCTGGACTCCAGCATCTGGTTGCGACAATCAGGTATAGAAAGGGGAAAAGAGGGAGAAAAGCAACCGTGAGTACTCATCCAAAGTACTCGCAAGCAAGGAGCTACACTACATATGCATGGGTATATGTGTAAAGGGCCATATCAGTGGACTGAACTGCAGAATGCCAGAATAAAAGGGGGATAGCTAGTCCTGTCGAAGACTACGCTTCTGGACATCTCCATCTTGCAGCATGTAGAAGAGAGTAGATTGAAGTCCTCCAAGTAGCATCGCATAGCATAATCCTACCCGGCGATCCCCTCCTCGTCGCCCTGTTAGAGAGCGATCACCGGGTTGTATCTGGCACTTGGAAGGGTGTATTTTATTCAGTATCCGGTTCTAGTTGTCATAAGGTCAAGGTACAACTCCGGGTCGTCCTTTTACCGAGGGACACGGCTATTCAAATAGATAAACTTCCCTGCAGGGGTGCACCACATAACCCAACACGCTCGATCCCATTTGGCCGGACACACTTTTCTGGGTCATGCCCGGCCTCGTAAGATCAACGCGTCGCAGCCCCACCTAAGCACAACAGAGCGGTCAGCACGCCGGTCTAATCCTAAGCGCGCAGGGGTCTGGGCCCATCGCCCTATGCACACCTGCACGTTGCGAACGCGGCCGCGAGCAGACCTAGCAACCCACACGATCACGGCGGTTACGTCAAAGCGGTCCAACACGGCGCGCGCCACTCAGTCGCCGACGTCACGAAGGCTTCGGCTGATACCACGACGCCGGGATACCCATAACTACTCCCGCGTAGATGGCTAGTGCGTATAGACCAAATGTCCAGACTCAGATCAAATACCAAGAACTCGTTAAGCGTGTTATGTATCCGCGAACGCCGACCAGGGCCAGGCCCACCTCTCTCCTAGGTGGTCTCAACCTGCCCTGTCGCTCCGCCATAAAGTAACAGTCGGGGGCCGTCAGGAACCCAGGCCCACCTCTACCGGGATGGAGCCACCTGTCCTTTCAGCCCCCTCATCAGAATCACTTGCGGGTACTCAACGAGCCGACCCGACTTTAGTCACCACATGTGTCATGTATATAATGTATATAGTATATACCCGTGATCACCTCCCGAAGTGATCACGGCCCAATAGTATAGCATGGCAGACGGACAAGAGTGTAGGGCCATTGATGGAACACTAGCATCCTATACTAAGCATGTAGGATTGCAGGTAAAGGTAACAACTGTAGCATCAATGACAGGCTATGCATCAGGATAGGATTAACGGAAAGCAGTAACATGCTACACTACTCTAATGCAAGCAGTATAGAGAAGAATAGGCGATATCTGGTGATCAAGGGGGGGGGGCTTGCCTGGTTGCTCTGGCAAGAAGGAGGGGTCGTCAACTCCGTAGTCGAACTGGGCAGCAGCAGTGTCGGTCTCGTAGTCTACCGGAGAGAAGAGGGGGAAGAAACAGTAAATACAATGCAAACATAAACATGACGATGCGTGACATGACAATGAGCAGTGCTAGGTGTGTCCTAACACGACAGTAGGTGGTACCGGTGAAGGGGGGGAACAGCCGGGAAAGTATTCCCGATGTTTTGCGTTTTCGGACAGACGGACCGGAGGGGGAAAGTTGCGAGTTCGATATGTTAGGGAGGTGTGGTGGACGAACGGACTGCGTATCCGGATTCGTCTCGTCGTTCTGAGCAACTTTCATGTAGAAAACATTTTCATCCGAGTTACGGTTTAAAAGATATGAATTTTCAAAGATTATTTGAATTTCTGGAATTATTTAATTAACAGAAAAGGGATATGACGTCAGCATGACGTATGAGTGACGTCAGCAGTCAACAGTCCAGTTGACTGGTGAAAACTGACACGGGGGACCCACCTGTCATAGACAGTGGGTTAAACAGAGTTCAAACTAATCTAAATTTAGTTAGTAAAACTACTGGGCCCACCTGTCAGTGACTGATCAGGTTTTAACTAATTAAGTTTATTTTTAAAAGACGTTTAACTAACCTAATTAGGTGGTGGGGCCTATATGTCAGTGGCTGGGGAATAGTACCCCGCGTTGACCACGGTCAACGCAGTCAAACAGAGGCGCGGGGGCCCACTGTCAGCGGCACTGGGCGGGCCCCACGCCACGCTAGGTCAGGGCCGGCGCCGGAGGAGCTCCGGCGACCAAATCAACGGCGGAGGCGCTCGGGACCTCACCGGAATCGTGCTAGGGGCGGCCGTTTCGCGTGCGGTTGGCACCGTTCGAACACGCGCACGGCGCCATGTCGGATGGTGGTGGTGGCTCGCCCGGGGACGGCCGGAATACCCATCGGCGGCGAGCATGGGCGGCGACGGCATTCGGGGCCACGTCGGGAATGGGCTAGGGGGCACAAGAGGGCGAGAGGAAGGGCTCGCCGGGCTCCTGGGAACACCAGGAGCACGGCGGAGGGCTCGGACGGGGGCCATGGCAGCCGTGGCCACGGCGGTGACGCAGCAGGGCGGCGGGAGGGTGAGCGTGGCGGGGGAGCGAGCTATGGGATGCGGTGAGCTAGTGAGGGGAGGAGGAGGAGGTGGAGCTCACTCTGAGAGCGTAGGGTCTCGGCAGCGGGCGCGGGGAGAACCGGTGGAGCAGGTCGACGGCGAGGTCGCGCGGTGGCCGTAGATGGGGAAGAGGAAAAATGCGACGGCGGTGGCGCTCCCGGTCCCGATCCAGTGTCGAGGAAGAAGAGGCGAACCACGACGGAGCTCCCGGACTTGTCGGAGTGGCGAACGATGGTCGGTGGCTGCGGGAACGACGGCGGCACGTCGGCGATGGCGCTCGGGTGAGGCGGGTGAGCGAGACAGAGGGGGGGAGCGTGTGGATCTGGGAGGCGCAGAGGCGGGCGAGAGGGGGGGCAAGTGGGAGAGATGGGTGGAGGCCAAGGCGACGGGGCGGCCTTATCCCCTCCCGGCGTCGGCGCCGGCGAGGTGGTCGGGCGGGGACGGGCCCCTGTTGCTTCCCCAGTCGGGGGAACAGGGGGGGAGGCGACCCAGGGAGGGGCTGTGGGCTGGTAGTTGGCCAGCTGGGCCAGGTGGCCTGTGAGCTGGGCCGCCTGGTCCAGTGAGGGGGGGGGTTCCTTTTCTTTTCTTTTCTTTATTATTTTTTTTGTTTGCAAAAATGTTTAGCACCTAAATGGTATTTATAAAATATGGGAGCTAGCTTATAAGTTGCAGTGCATCAGATCCTTGCACCAAAAACTAGTTTGGGTGAAATACTAATCCGTATTGAATTTAGATTAATTAAAAGGTTATTAAATGTTGTTGCTCGCCAAAGTTTGAGGTTGTTAGGGTCACTTAAATAATCCATTTAAGTTTAGTTACAATTTTATAATTGCTTCAGAATTATTTGTCATTTAATGAACATTTTAGTTTTCAATTTTGACAACTTTTATTTTCCACTTTAAATTTAATTGAAGTTTAAGTTAGGAGTTTGAAAGGAAATGTGATTCCAATGTGATCAAGCCCTGCTTAGCAACATGATTAGCTTAATCACAGAGAGCTACTGTAGCATGATTCTCGGGGTGTTACACTTATGAAGATGTATTTATCCGCTTTGGGTTCGAGCTTATCAGCCTGAAACTTTTTCACATAAGCTTCGGCCCCAAACTTTTAAGAAACGACAACTTAGGTTTCTCTAAACGGTGTCGTCTCAACGGAATTGCGTGGTGCCCCTTTTAAAGTGAATGCGGTTGTCTCTAATGCCTAACCCATAAATGATAGTGGTAATTCGATAAGAGACATCATGGTATGCACCATATCCAATAGGGTGCAGTTATGATGTTCGGACACACCATTACACTGTGGTGTTCCAGGCGGTATTAATTGTGAAACACTTTCCACAATGTCTTAATTGTGTGCCAAACTCGTAACTCAGATACTCATCTCTATGATCATATCACAGACATTTTATCCTCTTGTCACGACGATCTTCAACTTCACTCTGAAATTACTTGAACCTTTCAATAATTCAGACTTGTGTTTCATCAAGTAAATACACTCAGCATCTACTCAAATCATCTGTGAAGTAAGAACATAACGATATCCACTGCATGCCTCAGCACTCATTGGACTGCACACATCAAAATGTATTACTTCCAACAAGTTGCTCTCTTGTTCCATCTTACTGAAAACGAGGCCTTTCAGTCATCTTGCCCATGTGGTATGATTTGCATGTCTCAAGTGATTCAAAATCAAGTGAGTCCAAACGATCCATCTGCATGGAGTTTCTTCATGCATATATACCAATATGACTCAAATGGCAGTGCCACAAGTATGTGGTACTATCATTACTATTTTATATCTTTTGGCACGAACATGTGTATCACTGCGATCGAGAATCATTTTAGGTGCAAGACCATTGAAGGTATTATTCAAATAAACAGAGTAACCATTATTCTCCTTAAATGAATTGCGATAAACATAATCCAATCATGCTCAACGCAAACACCAAATCTCGATGGTAGAGGGAGCATGCGATGCTTGATCACATCAACCTTGGAAACACTTCCAACACTTATCGTCATCTCACCTTTAGCTAGTCTCCGTTTATTCCGCAGCTTTTATTTCGAGTTACTAACACTTAGCAACCGAACCGGTATCTAATACCCTAGTGCTGCTAGGAGTACTAGTAAAGTACACATTCATATAACGTATATCCAATATACTTCTGTCGACCTTGCCTGCCTTCTCATCTACCAAGTATCTAGGGTAGTACTGCTTCAGTGACCGTTCCCCTCATTACAGAAGCACTTAGTCTCGGGTTTGGGTTCAACTTTGGGATTCTTCACTAGAGCAGCAAATGATTTGTTGTTTCATGAAGTATCCCTTCTGCCCTTGCCCTTCTTAAACTAGTGGTTGTACTAACCATCAACAATTGATGCTCCTTCTTGATTTCTACTTTCGCGGTGTCAAACATCGCGAATAGCTCAAGGATCATCATAACTATCCCTGATATGTTATAGTTCATCACGATGCTCTACTAGCTTGGTGGAAGTGACTATGGAGAACCATCACTATCTCATCTGGGAGATTAACTCCCACTCGATTCAAGCGATTGCAGTACTCAAACAATCTGAGCACATGCTCAACGATTGAGCTTTTCTCCCTTAGTTTGCAGGTTTAAGAAACTTGTTAGAGGTCTCATACCTCTTGACGTGGGCACTAGTCTGAAATCCCAATTTCAGTCTTTGGAACATCTCATATGTTCTGCGACGTTTCAAAACCGTCTTTGGTGCCACAATTCTAAACCGTTAGCAATACGCACTGAACTATCACGTAGTCATCAAAACGTGTATGTCAGATGTTTCGAAACATCTACAGACGACGCTGAGGTTCAGCACACCGAGCGGTGCATTAAGGACATAAGCCTTCTGTGCAGCAATGAGGACAATCCTCAGTTTACAGACCCAGTCCGCATAATTGCTACTACCAACTTTCAACTAAATTTTCTCTAGGAACATATCTTAAACAGTAGAACTAAAGCGCAAGCTATGACATAATTTGCAAAGACCTTTTGACTATGTTCATGATAATGAAGTTCATCTTGATTATTTAATGAACTCCCACTCAGATAGACATCCCTCTAGTCATCTAAGTGATACATGATCCGAGTCAAACTAGGCCGTGTCCGATCATCACGTGAGACAGACTAGTCATCATCGGTGAACATCTCCATGTTGATCGTATCTACTATACGACTCATGTTCGATCTTTCGATCTCTTGTGTTCCGAGGCCATGTCTGTATATGCTAGGCTCGTCAAGTCAACCTAAGTGTTTTGCATGTGTTCCGAGGCCATGTCTGTACATGCTAGGCTCGTCAACACCCGTTGTATTCGAACGTTAGAATCTATCACACCCGATCATCACGTGGTGCTTCGAAACAACGAACCTTCGCAACGGTGCACAGTTAGGGGGAACACGTCTCTTGAAATTTTAGTGAGGGATCATCTTATTTATGCTACCGTCGTTCTAAGCAAATAAGATGTAAACATGATAAACATCACATGCAAATCATAAGGTGACGTGATATGGCCAATATCATCTTGCGCCTTTTGATCTCCATCTTCGAGGTGCGGCATGATCACCTTCGTCACCGGCATGACACCATGATCTCCATCATCGTGTCTTCATGAAGTTGTCTTGCCAACTATTACTTCTACTACTATGGCTAACGGTTAGCAATAAAGTAAAGTAATTTACATGGCGTTATTCAATGACACGCAGGTCATACAAAAAATAAAGACAACTCCTATGGCTCCTGCCGGTTGTCATACTCATCGACATGCAAGTCGTGATTCCTATTACAAGAATATGATCAATCTCATACATCACATATATCATTCATCACATCCTTTTGGCCATATCACATCACATAGCATACCCTGCAAAAACAAGTTAGACGTCCTCTAATTGTTGTTGCATGTTTTACGTGGCTGCTATGGGTTTCTAGCAAGAACGTTTCTTACCTACGCAAAAGCCACAACGTGATATGCCAATTTCTATTTACCCTTCATAAGGACCCTTTTCATCGAATCCGATCTGACTAAAGTGGGAGAGACAGACACCCGCTAACCACCTTATGCAACTAGTGCATGTCAGTCGGTGGAACCTGTCTCACGTAAGAGTACGTGTAAGGTCGGTCCGGGCCGCTTCATCCCACGATGCCGCCGAATCAAGATAAGACTAGTAACGACAAGTAAATTGACAAAATCGACGCCCACAACTACTTTGTGTTCTACTCGTGCATAGAAACTACGCATAGACCTAGCTCATGATGCCACTGTTGGGTAACGTAGCAGAAATTCAAAATTTTCTACGCATCACCAAGATCAATCTATGGAGTAGTCTAGCAACGAGGGGAAGGGGAGTGCATCTACATACCCTTGTAGATCGCGAGCGGAAGCGTTCAAGAGAACGGGGTTGATGGAGTCGTACTCGTCGTGATCCAAATCACCGATGATCCTAGCGCCGAACGGACGGCACCACCGCGTTCAACACACGTACGGAGCAGCGATGTCTCCTCCTTCTTGATCCAGCAAGGGGGGAGGAGAGGTTGATGGAGATCCAGCAGCACGACGGCGTGGTGGTGGAAGTAGCGAGATCCCGGCAGGGCTTCGCCAAGCGCAAGCGGGGAGGAAGAGGTGTCACGGGAGGGAGAGGGAGGCGCCAGGGCTTAGGTATTGCTGCCCTCCCTCCCCCCACTATATATAGGGCCAAGGGAGAGGGGGGGCGCAGCCTTGGCCCTTCCTCCAAGGAAGGGTGCGGCCAGGGAGGAGTCCTTCCCCCCCAAGGCACCTCGGAGGTGCCTTCCCCCTTTAGGACTCTCCCTTTTTTCTTATCTCTTGGCGCATGGGCCTCTTGGGGCTGGTGCCCTTGGCCCATATAGGCCAAGGCGCACCCCCTACAGCCCATGTGGCCCCCCGGGGCTGGTGGACCCCCGGACCCCTTTCGGCACTCCCGGTACAATACCGATAAAGTGCGAAACTTTTCCGGCGACCAAAATAAGACTTCCCATATATAAATCTTTACCTCCGGACCATTCCGGAACTCCTCGTGACGTCCGGGATCTCATCCGGGACTCCGAACAACTTTCGGGTTACCGCATACTAATATCTCTATAACCCTAGCGTCACCGAACCTTAAGTGTGTAGACCCTACGGGTTCGGGAGACACGCAGACATGACCGAGACGTTCTCCGGTCAATAACCAACAGCGGGATCTGGATACCCATGTTGGCTCCCACATGTTCAACGATGATCTCATCGGATGAACCACGATGTCGAGGATTCAATCAATCCCGTATACAATTCCCTTTGTCTATCGGTATGTTACTTGCCCGAGATTCGATCGTCGGTATCCCGATACCTTGTTCAATCTCGTTACCGGCAAGTCTCTTTACTCGTTCCGTAACACATCATCCCGTGATCAACTCCTTGGTCACATTGTGCACATTATGATGATGTCCTACCGAGTGGGCCCAGAGATACCTCTCCGTTTACACGGAGTGACAAATCCCAGTCTCGATTCGTGCCAACCCAACAGACACTTTCGGAGATACCTGTAGTGCACCTTTATAGCCACCCAGTTACGTTGTGACGTTTGGTACACCCAAAGTATTCCTACGGAATCCGGGAGTTGCACAATCTCATGGTCTAAGGAAATGATACTTGACATTAGAAAAGCTCTTACCAAACGAACTACACGATCTTGTGCTAGGCTTAGGATTGGGTCTTGTCCATCACATCATTCTCCTAATGATGTGATCCCGTTATCAACGACATCCAATGTCCATGGTCAGGAAACCGTAACCATCTATTGATCAACGAGCTAGTCAACTAGAGGCTTACTAGGGACATGGTGTTGTCTATGTATCCACACATGTATCTGAGTTTCCTATCAATACAATTCTAGCATGGATAATAAACGATTATCATGAACAAGGAAATATAATAATAACAAATTTATTATTGCCTCTAGGGCATATTTCCAACAGGTATACCCAATAGTTTCCTTAGGGTATCCTATGAAGACGCATTTTTCCGACTTGGGTTCGAGCTTTTCAGGTTGAAGTTTCTTGACATAAGCATCCCATCCCCAAACTTTTAGAAACGACAGCTTAGGTTTCTTCCCAAACCATAATTCATACGGTGTCGTCTCAACGGATTTCGATGGAGCCCTATTTAAAGTGAATGCGGCAGTCTCTAAAGCATAGCCCCAAAATGAGAGTGGTAAATCGGTAAGAGACATCATAGATCGCACCATATCCAATAGAGTGCGATTACGACGTTCGGACACACCGTTTCTCTGAGGTGTTCCAGGCGGCGTGAGTTGTGAAACTATTCCACATTTCCTTAAGTGTGCACCAAATTCGTGACTTAAATATTCTCCACCACAATCTGATCGTAAGAATTTTATTCTCCTGTCACGTTGATTCTCAACCTCACTCTGAAATTCCTTGAACTTTTCAAAGGTTTCAGACTTGTGTTTCATTAGGTAGACATACCCATATCTACTTAAGTCATCAGTGAGAGTGAGAACATAACGATATCCTCCGCGAGCCTCAACACTCATTGGACCGCACACATCGGTATGTATGATTTCCAATAAGTTGGTTGCTCGCTCCATTGTTCTGGAGAACGGAGTCTTGGTCATCTTACCCATGAGGCATGGTTCGCACGTGTCAAATGATTCGTAATCAAGAGACTCCAAAAGTCCATCTGCATGGAGCTTCTTCATGCGCTTGACACCAATGTGACCAAGGCGGCAGTGCCACAAGTATGTGGGACTATCGTTATCAACTTTACATCTTTTGGTATTCACACTATGAATATGTGTAACATCACGTTCGAGATTCATCAAGAATAAACCATTAACCAGCGGGGCATGACCATAAAAAATATCTCTCATATAAATAGAACAACCATTATTCTCGGATTTAAATGAGTAGCCATCTCGAATTAAACGAGATCCAGATACAATGTTCATGCTCAAAGCTGGCACTAAATAACAATTATTAAGTTTTAAAACTAATCCCGTAGGTAGATGCAGAGGTAGCGTGCCGACGGCGATCACATCGACCTTGGAACCATTCCCGACGTGCATCGTCACCTCATCCTTCGCCAGTCTCCGTTTATTCCGTAGTTCCTGTTTTGAGTTACAAATATGAGCAACCGCACCGGTATCAAATACCCAGGAGCTACTACGAGTACTGGTAAGGTACACATCAATTACATGTATATCACATATACCTTTGGCGTTGCCGGCCTTCTTGTCCGCTAAGTATTTGGGGCAGTTCCGCTTCCAGTGACCACTTCCCTTGCAATAAAAGCACTCAGTTTCAGGCTTGGGTCCATTCTTTGACTTCTTCCCAGTAACTGGTTTACCGGGCGCGGCAACTCCCTTGCCTTCCTTCTTGAAGTTCTTCTTACCCTTGCCCTTCTTGAACTTAGTGGTTTTATTCACCATCAACACTTGATGTTCTTTTCTGATCTCCACCTCCGCTGATTTCAGCATTGAATATACCTCGGGAATGGTCTTTTCCATCCCCTGCATATTGAAGTTCATCACAAAGCTCTTGTAGCTTGGTGGAAGCGACTGAAGGATTCTGTCAATGACCGCATCATCCGGGAGATTAACTCCCAGCTGAGACAAGCGGTTGTGCAACCCAGACATTCTGAGTATGTGCTCACTAACAGAACTATTCTCCTCCATTTTACAGCTGAAGAACTTGTCGGAGACTTCATATCTCTCGACCCGGGCATGAGCTTGGAAAACCATTTTCAGCTCCTCGAACATCTCATATGCTGCATGCTTCTCAAAACGCTTTTGGAGACCCGGTTCTAAGCTGTAAAGCATGCCGCACTGAACGAGGGAGTAATCATCAGCACGCTGCTGCCAAGCGTTCATAACGTCTTGGTTCTCTGGGATTGGTGCTTCACCTAGCGGTGCTTCTAAGACATAATCTTTCTTGGCTGCTATGAGGATGATCCTCAGGTTCCGGACCCAGTCCGTATAGTTGCTGCCATCATCTTTCAGCTTGGTTTTCTCTAGGAACGCGTTGAAATTGAGGACAACGTGGGCCATTTGATCTACAAGACATAGTGTAAAGATTTTAGACTAAGTTCATGATAATTAAGTTCATATAATCAAATTATTTAATGAACTCCCACTCAGATAGACATCCCTCTAGTCATCTAAGTGAAAACATGATCCGAGTTTAACTAGGCCGTGTCCGATCATCACGTGAGACGGACTAGTCAAGATCGGTGAACATCTCCATGTTGATCGTATCTTCTATACGACTCATGCTCGACCTTTCGGTCCTCCGTGTACCGAGGCCATGTCTGTACATGCTAGGCTCGTCAAGTCAACCTAAGTGTATTGCGTGTGTTCCGAGGCCATGTCTGTACATGCTAGGCTCGTCAACACCCGTTGTATTCGAACGTTAGAATCTATCACACCCGATCATCACGTGGTGCTTCGAAACAACGAACCTTCGCAACGGTGCAAAGTTAGGGGGAACACTTTTCTTGAAATTATCATAAGGGATCATCTTACTTACTACCGTCGTTCTAAGCAAATAAGATGCAAAAACATGATAAACATCACATGCAATCAAATAGTGACATGATATGACCAATATCATTATGCTCCTTTGATCTCCATCTTCGGGGCACCATGATCATCTTCGTCACCGGCATGACACCATGATCTCCATCATTGTGTCTTCATGAAGTCGTCACGCCAACGATTACTTCTACTTCTATGGCTAACGCGTTTAGCAACAAAGTAAAGTAATTTACATGGCGTTATTCAATGACACGCATGTCACAGCCCCAGATCAGCCCTTGTTTGACTTTTGCTTGTTCCTCATGTCATCATGTTTAATTTTCAAAGAAACTTGAAATGGGTATGTTGAAACCCTAGCACCAAATGCATTCAACTAGGTTCAAATAAACAATATCTTCAATGAACCCAAATGCCCTTTAGAAAAGTTCATGATTTTTGTTAAAGGTGAAAACCTCTGCCAAAAATGATGCACCTATTTCTAGGCCATCCTGGATTTTTGAATTAAATCTTATTGTATTTGACTTTTGGGCATTTAAATGCTATAAATAATTTAAATGTTCAAATAATGTTGGAAATTGTTATGGGTCACTGGAATAATTCAGACAGCACCCCTAATTATTTCTAGGATTTTATAAAATGGTTTAGTATTTTACTAAATCAAAACAAAACAGAATAAATAGAAAACAGAAACAAATTAAACTAGAAAACAGAAACAATTAAGTAAGAGAGAGAGAGAAGGCCACTGGGCCCCTCACCTGGACATACCTGGCGCCCCACCACGGCCCAGGAGCTGGCCCAGCCCACCAGAGCCGCCACCGTCTCCCACCTCGCGCCAGAAGGACGCCAGAGGGACGCCGGGCGTGTGGTCGCCGCGCGCGAGGCCACCTCCTGCTTCCGCCGCTTCTGGACGCCTCCACGAGTGCCACGGCACCTCCCCGACCCCCTCTCACTTCTCCCTCGCTCTCTGGTTCCCTCTCCCTCGCTGTTCCCCACCTCACCAAACCGCACCGCCGCCACCGACGAGCTCCACCACGGCCACCGGCCACCCCTCGCCCCGCCGATGAGTCCACGAGCTCCGCCTCGACGCCTTGAAGCTCCCCCTCAACGCGAGCATCGCCGGACGCCCTGTCGCCTCGCCATCGACCCGTCGTCTCCGCGCACGGCCGTGCATCGCCGCCGCCAAATTCCGATGCCGTCCGTGCCTCCCCGAGCTCGCCGAGAACCTCTTCGTGACCGCGGTGAGCCCCCGGTCATTTCCCCCTAACCCTGTCCCCGTTTGGTTGCCGTAGCACCATTCCCCACGAGCACCGAAGCTCGCCGCCGCCATTGCCAACGAGCTCCGTGCTCCTGAGCTCGGCCGCTCGCCCGAGCATCACCAGCGCGCTCGCCGCGCTCCTGTGAACCTGAAGCACCCACGGGTTCGCCCTGCTGTGCCCTATAGCGCCATCTCCGCCATTGCCCGAGCTCCGGCGGCCGCCCAAGTGCTCGCCGCCGGCGAACCAGGCCACCCCGCGACCTTCTGACACCTCCCCTGGATGCAGAAGAGCGTGGGCTACCTCCTGGTGGTTTCCGCGCGTCCAACCGCCGTCTGTAGCTCAAGTCCGGCGAGTTGCCGCCGCAGTTTTGGTTGTCGCCGGCGAAACTCCGGCGAGGACGGACGTGGCGCAGTCATTAGCGCTAATCCCTGCCAGCTCAGCCGCCCTTAGCCACTGACAATGGGCCCCGCAGCAGGTCAAAGTGCTAGTCAACGCGGGATTAGTGACTGTCTCACTGACCAGTGGACCCCACTGGTCAGGTTTGACCTGGAACGGGTCCGTTGACCTGCTGAGGTCAGCATGACCTAATGCTGACGCAGTTAATCATTTTCTGGTTTTGAAATAATTCAGAAAATTCCAGAAAATGCCCTAACTTCTAAAATTCATAGAAATTCAACCGTAGCTCCAAATGAAATGATTTATATATGAAAAATTATCAGAAAAATCCAAAGAATCTGTTTATGGCATCCTCATGCATGTTTGAACAACTTACAGCCACTGTATATGACAATTTGAATAAATGGCATTTGAAATGTCTTATATGGAGTTTGAATTTGAACCTAAGGTTCAAACCAACTCCATTTAATATGTTGCTAGCTGCATTAGCTCAAAACACATTCATATTGCCATGTCATGATCATGCATCATATTGTGCATTGCATTGATTGTGTTTCCTCTCTATTGCCGGTATTGTCCCCTCTCGATAGCCGTGTTTCCGACGATGAGTTCGATGACACTAATGAAGACTCAATGCTATCTTCAGAAGTGCCAGGCAAGCATAACCCCCTTGTTCATTCCGATACAATCCCACTCTCTCGCTCCTGCTCTCTTTTACTACATTAGGACAACAACGATTCAACTGTTACTTGTTGCGGTAGTTGAACCCCTTATCCTCTGCATGACCTGTCATTGCCACAGTAAATAGATGAAACCCACTAGCATGAGTAGGAGTTGTTTGAGCCCTGATGTGCCTACTCATTCATGCTTGTTTGTCATGCCTGCTATTGCTTAGAGTTGTGTCAGGTCTGATTCATCGGGGATGAATTGGAAAGTTGAGAACATGTCCTACTGTGTGTGAGCTAAGTGTGTGAACACGATTTGGTAAAGGTAGCGGTGAGAGGCCATGTAGGAGTACATGGTGGGTTGTCTCATTGCAGCCGTCCTCAGGAACTGAGTTCTGTGTTTGTGATCCATGATACAGTTACTACCACGCATTGGGCCCGAAACCAATGGACCCTCTCGGCTTCTTAATCACCCTTGTCCTCTGTCCAGGAGTTGCAAGTAATTTCTGGTGTTTGTAGTATGCTGGAGGCCGTGGGCAGCGCTGACCGGGGGGGTGGGCTGTGATGCGGTAGGCACGTGGCCGGGCATGCCGGGCGCCCGTTTGGTGTCTCGGAACCCCGCACACATCGTTCGGGGCCGTATGTGGAAACCTCGGCCGGACTCCCTGCGGATGGAACCTGAATAGGCGATAAACCTGGACTAGAGACTTGAGCGTTTAGGTAGGCTGCGGCCGACACCCTCGCTGGGCTTCCGCTTGAAGGTTGCCGAGTACATGTCGTGTAAACGGTGGTAAGTGGTGAGAGCGTGTGTGTCGAAGTACACCCCTGCAGGGTTAATATGATCTATTCGAATAGCCGTGTCCGCGGAAATGGACTTCTGGGTTGCTATAACAGTTCATAGACAAGTGAAAGTGGATACTCTAAAATGCGCAAGATAAGCGTGAGTGCTATGGATGGCGTTCTCGTAGGGAGACGGGAGCGGATCCATAGTGGAGTATTGATATGGTGAATATGTGCACTCGTGTGCGCCACCTCAAAAGAGTTACTTGCAGTCGTAGTTCAGGTTAGCCACTGAGTCAAAGCTGGCTTGCTGCAGTTAAACTCCACTACCCCCTTTTGTTGATACCGATGCATATGTAGATAGTTCTGATGTAAGTCTTGCTGGGTACATTTGTACTCACGTTTGCTTATTTTATGCTTTGCAGAGAGACGTCAGTCTCGCTAGTAGTTCCGTGTGGACTTCGACGTTTAGCTTGATACCTCAGCTACGATCTTGTGCCCTCGGCAGGATCTAGTAAATAGTCAGGCTTCTCAGCCTTTTTCATTTGTAGATGTCTGTACTCAGACATGTTAAGCTTCCGCATGTGCTTTGACTTGTATGCTCTGAATGTTGGGTCATGAGACCCATGTTTGTAATATCTGGCTCTTCGGAGCCTAATGAATAAATACTCTGAGTCGTAGAGTCTTGTTGTGATGCCATGTTGTATTTGCATATATCGAGCATATTGTGTGTATGATTGAAATGCTTGGTATGTGTGGGATCCGATGATCTAGTTGTCTATCCTTAGCAGCCTCTCTTATGGGGAAATGTAGTCTAGTGCCTCCTTGAGCCATAGTAGTCCGCTACAGCCCGGTTCACCGGAGTCCTGCTAGCCCAGCACTACTGCTCTGGACACTTGACTGGCCGGCATGTGTTTCATATCGTTCCTGTGTCTGTCCCTTCAGGGAAATGTCACGCGGTGACGTCCGGAGTCCTGCCTAGCCTGCTACAGCCCGGGTTCCCGGAGTCCTGTTAGCCCAGCGCTACAGCCCGGATTCACACGCTGCTGACCGACACGTTCGATGTTGATTCATGTATGCCTGTCCCCATACGTTAGTGCCGCTTTGGGTTCACGACTAGCCATGTCAGCCCGGGTTCTCTGTCATATGGATGCTAGCGACATTGTCATATACGCGAGCCAAAAGGCGCAAACGGTCCCGGGCCATGGTAAGGCGACACCCGTGGGAGTACCGTGCGTGAGGCCGCAAAGTGATATGAGGTGTTACGGGCTAGATCGGTGTGACTTGGAATCGGGGTCCCGACAGCGTTGGTATCAGAGCCTGACTGCCTGTAGGATTACCAAGCCAAACTGGTCGAAGTTGTGTCTAGAAATGCTTTAGTTATGTAAGGGAATTGATTGTGGAAGGGAACGTAAGGCTTTTTTTTACTCCTTTACCTTATGCCCTCTAATCTGAGTCACCCTCTTCTCATTCTACGGGGATTAAGAACTAGGCTTCCCATCTTTCTATCAGGATCACGTGTTACTAATCCGTAGACTCATAGGATTAATGGATTTAAGCCTCAGTTCAGTTCCTACTACTTCCGTATGTTGACCATTGATCCCGGAAGTTTATATTGTGATGTTGAGTGGTTATGCCGCCATTTTGTAGGATGTCTCAAATCCTTTGAGCATTTACAGCCGTTATGCTGTCCGAGTCATCCCAGGTTTCTAAACAGTCTGATGCATTTGCAAATTCCTTCCTCCCGTACCTGATGTCCTTTTGGGCCGGATTAAGCACACTAATCGGTCTGTTGAGGTACTCCGTTACCTCGTCGTGTATGTTGGAGTTATTATTATGACCCTAGGTGTCTTAGAGGACCACTTAGTAATCTAGCAATGCTCGCATCCCCGCTGTGATGATTCTGGCCACTATTCTTGAAAGCATCCTGTGATGCCATTTAGTTAGTAGGCATTCTATTTCTGGGTTCTTGAACCCAAGATTCACTCTACTTAACTCGTGTAGCTAGTGTTTGCTAGTTCCCTTAAGATATTAGTAACCTTTGCATTAGTCCTCGAGGTCCGTGGTATTTCATTCTTCCAATACCATGAACCATCATGGCAGAAGTTCTTTTAACCAAAAGATCACAACCAGGGCGCTCTTGAGGAGTACTCCATTTATATTGTGACTCTGCCAGTCCTACCTTTCTGCATGGGTTATCCGGAAGAAATATGTTGAATTTGTTCGACATACTAATCCATGCATCCACAACTTAGAAAAACATATGTTCCTTTGAGTTGTCTCTCTTTAGTTATTTTCTGGCCCTCGTCTATCAATTGATAGTCAGGAGTAATTGTGCATCCGTGTTATCGATGCTTATTATTCTTGTGGTCCGTCAAGCCATTCTATTCCAGAATGACTAGGAGAAACAAACTCCAGTACCTCGTCCATCTCTGGGATTGGGTCAAAGTAGTTGTATTCCACAGATCAAATGCCAATCCAGTTTTTGTTCTGTTCTACCTTGGAGTATTACCCTCTTTATGTCAGGAATCTCATGAGGATTGCACCAACCCTTATGAATTCTTGCTGCAGTGATACTTCTGGCCATCGTTATTCATTCCTCGGTCTCCGTGTTATTGTAACCGGAATACTGACAAGTGAATCGTGGTGTGTGAAATCTATACTCCTAGCAACCCTGTTGCTTGGTAGTTAATGGACAATACTCTCACTCTTAGCGTGTTGGTTATTAAATCATCATCCTAAGATTGATCGTGCTACCTAGTCCTTATTCCCGGTGCACTTTTCGATCAATGAGTTAGGATAGTGTCCGTCCTTGCTTATTCGGTCATATCATCTTGCCTGAAAAGCAAGATTGTTCTCGATCTTAATAACATGTCGGTGGATCGTGATTTTCCAAATATCTTCTTGGAAGTACCACCAGGTTGTCCCTGACGATATGTTGAGTTCGTGAACAAGTTGGTTTCTTGTAAACCACCCCTTCTCCAAGAATCCGTGTTGGATTACCCTGAGCTGGTTGGTCAAGCTAAACAACAACTTGGAGAGTTGGAAGATAAAAGCTTGCCAGCTTAATTCATTTCAAGGGATATATTTGCGTGTGTTGAAGATAGATGATATCTTCATCGATTGGTCCCTGTGATCAGTTGTTGGATCTATTGTCTTGTCCAAACTTTGATTTGAGTATGGGCTACCGTCAAATCAAATCAGAGCCAATGGTGTTCGTAATGTTGTCTTACTCGTGGTTGATCCCTCGAGCATACACCATTATATCCTTTGGATCTGACCAATGCTATCACTTGTTCACATAATCATGGAATTCCATCTCCATGGAAACCTGGATGAATTGTTGGTGAGCCCATCAGCAACACTGCTACCTTCTCCATGACTCGTGTTGAACATCCAGCTAGTATTGGAAACTTTATAAGCATTATCTTCGTGATCCGTTCATGAAGCCTATGTTTGGATGAAAGGAGTGACTTCCTCTAATTCATGTGCATTTGATGCAAGTTGCCGCCGTGAATCTGAGAAAGCATGTTTCTACCTCCTCTGGAATCGTCCCAAGTCAGTTATGCACGTGCGAAGTATTCCGTGGTCTGTTAGACTGACAGAGTTGTACACCGAGGTGTTTACATAAGCAGGAGAATATTACTGCTTAGATCATATAGTTCACCAGAAAGGTTAAACCACACAATGGAAAGGAAAATATGATTATCAGATTAAACAGAAGAATGGAAAGGAAAATGTGTTTAAACACATATTTCAAGGTTATATCCTTCCCAAGGACAAGCTGAGCATGATATTCATGACAGGATATAATGTAGAAAACTCTTTAGGTAGGGGAGAGAAATTTCATGACATTACCCATACAACGGTGTTTGGATAATTGAGCAGGAAACATTTAGCATTGGGCTTCAAATGTTCCTGTTGAAAATCGAAGTACCATAGACATGCTTCGAGATAGCATTGACATGGTCAACAGGTGAAGATCAGACTTTGGAAACAAAAAGGATCCATCAGGAACAACTTATAGAATAAGTCTTACAATTTCCTCATGGAAGAACAGCTAACCTTGCTAAAAGGGAAAACTTATAACAATAGGTCCTCCCGCCAGGTGTGCCGGGTATCATCACCTTACCGGGTCATAAACATGCCAATGTTATAACTCTTGGAAATATGTTCCAACCATCATATCTGACCGAGATTCAGATCTGATTGGTGTCAGGATAACTCAGACTTAGGAGGCCTGAGAAGAAAGGCGCAACACAAATTGTCGAAACGACATCGAAGATTCTCGGGAGATGAACTATGGATGCGAGTTCCAGACCTGGGTTCACCATTACATCAAGGAGAGGTGAGGAGGTGACTGATTGACTCAGCGACAATCCATTGAGATTTCCAAAAAATGGATTTCCACCACTATGTGAACAAGGAGATAACATTAGCTAGATCAAATGACTTAATGATGTATGCTCGAGGAAAACATACATAGTTAAACATTGGTTGAAATGTGCACCCGAAATATGGGCTAGGTAGCACAATCAATGTTCGAATGATGATTCATTAAGCCATAGACGTAGAATGAAACTATAGACCAATAACTTCAAAGCAATAGGGTTGCTAGAAGTTTAGAATTCACACACCACAGACCATTGGTCGGTATTCCTTTTAGAAACAACACGGGGACCAAGAAAGAATGGTGATGGGGAGAAGTATCACTGTACCAAGATGTCATACGAGGTGGTGAAATTCTTACGACATACTTGACATAAAAGATGGTAATACTCCAAGGTAGAACATATCATAAGCTAGATAGCAAGGAAATGAAGGTACAACACAAAACACGAACAAGTTTGTGTTGAATGGAAGGCGACAAAATGGTCGATGATAAAACAAATCATCGAGGGCAAGGATGGTATTTCTCATCCAGAATTCGATAGATATCTTGGAAGAGCTCAGAATGTTGATGATGTTCACGACACATTTGTAGCGAGAATTTATGAAGAGGTAATCGATCGGCGATGACATCAAGTCAAAGGAATGATGAAGCGAAAAGTTATTGGAACCAGGGGTACGACACAAACTCGAAATCAAGCTTGTTGTTCAAGGCGAAATGATATGACGAGGAAAATCGACGTAAGCTTAGCTCAGCGTCGAAGGTGGTGCTCCGGGAATAAAGACCAGGTAGCACAGTTAAAATCGGCACGATAATAACATAGCCGAGCAGGCTAGGGATGACATGATCGAGTACGAACTCGTAAACAAAGGAGATTATTAAGAGTTGTTTAATCATGATGCGGACTCGATTCAGTTATCGATGTCCTTGAGTGTTTAATAACTCGGAGCCCGTGAAAAATTGGAATCCATGAGAATGTAATACTTGATGGAGAACTCATAAGAAGTTATGCAGTTCCGTGATAATCTCGAGATGCCAGGGGGTAATACTCGACGACAAACCAAAGTAGAGGTTGGACTGGGGTATTGCTCTTACAGAAGACAAGTGCTTAAACTTGTACGAGAAATGGTATTTAAAGGAGAACATGGTCGGAACCATGATTGAAAAAGGCCAGATCCCAGATATAAGATGAACTTATACCAATGGAATAATTAATTTAAGAAAAGCTTTAATGATAAGATCTACATCGGGTCCATGGGCATGAACGCAAAGTTCAAGGTCGACTCCCACTTCTTCAATGCATAACCTTTCATTCACTTCTCGCGTTCGATGAAGTTGTATGGTAGAAAATTATCTGGTAAAATACCAGAAGGGTATGGCTTGTGAAAACCTTCGGGTTCATACGGTTTTTAGGGAAGGTATAGGTTCAACCCATCAAGGCATCTTAGGAACATATACCACAAACTTCGGTGTAAATATTACAAGCTCGAAAGAAGAGCATTGTGCAAAAACAGATGATACAATTTACCAAAGGCATTATATACCCATGGAAAGGCTCACAAGGTTATTCATTATGAAGGACACTGTCGGATAAAATCCAACAAAGGAACCGATGGTCCACAAGGGATCTGATGTGAGCATCGGTACTCAACCAGAGGAGGAAGAATGCAAGGAGATCTGATTATAGAAACAACTGACTAACTCAAAGTTCAAATGCAAAGGAATTATGATTTCCAAATCAGGGGGCAGAAGCAACGCTCTGATCAAGGATGGATAAGTTGAGTAGGCTTAGGGGTACCATCGATGGCAATTTGATAGGTCGAGATCCAGCTCACGTTTAGAATGGCGTCTGAGCCGGAAGAATGAATTCTAGGATATGATTGAGGATTGCGAGCATTTGCAACAAATTGAATCAACGGACTCAAAATGATAATGACAAGAGATGCCAATAAGATTACGAGACTTAAGATTAATCATAATGCAAGTAAGCAAGAATTTCAAGGGCAAAAAGGCTCCTGAAGATTTTCGGAAAATCGAATGATATTTTGCACACTTTTGTGAAATACCTGAATCAACTGGGGATGAGTGGATACTCGGTAAGTGCGAGGATTATCCGTAGGGGTATTCAGGTGTCAAAGAACAGCAAGGCAGTAAGCTCAATGATTCTCGGAACAACAGAGATAATTTCGGGGTATCTTGTAATAACAAGATCAATTGGGAAACATTGTATGAATGGCGAGTATACGTGGTTATTCATAGGAGTTTATCGATGAAAGGGAATTGCAAAAGCAATGAACACAAGTTCTCGGGTTATCAGCGGAGAGTATCTTCAGGGTCTTCACGTGCAGCAGACGATCATCAGTAATAAGGGCTCTCCGGGTGAAAGTGATAACGAGATCCTAATGTTAGATTTAGCAAAATTCATTTAACCCGAGTAGAAAAGAGATCAGAGTCCCAGAGTATAGACAAGGAGTAAAAGATCCTAATACCACCCAATGGCGACGTGGGCTCGTAAGCCACACAACCATGTTAGTAAAAGTTTTTCAATGACTAGACTCGACTTCGGCCAAGGAGTTGGAAAGGGGGATTCCTACAGGCAGTTGGCTCTGATACCAACTTGTGACGCCCCCGATTTGACCGTACACTAATCATGCACGCAAATGTGTACGATCAAGATCAGGGACTCACGAGAAGATATCACAACACAACTCTAAAACATAAATAAGTCATACAAGCATCATAATACAAGCCAGGGGCCTCGAGGGCTCGAATACAAGTGCTCGATCATAGACGAGTCAGCGGAAGCAACAATATCTGAGTACAGACATAAGTTAAACAAGTTTGCCTTAAGAAGGCTAGCACAAACTGGGATACAGATCGAACGAGGCGCAGGCCTCCTGCCTGGGACCTCCTAACTACTCCTCGAAGCCGAACTCCAAGTAGAATCATCCTCGGGACCTCTAGCTCCTGGACTCCAGCATCTGGTTGCGACAATCAGGTATAGAAAGGGGAAAAGAGGGAGAAAAGCAACCGTGAGTACTCATCCAAAGTACTCGCAAGCAAGGAGCTACACTACATATGCATGGGTATATGTGTAAAGGGCCATATCAGTGGACTGAACTGCAGAATGCCAGAATAAAAGGGGGATAGCTAGTCCTGTCGAAGACTACGCTTCTGGACATCTCCATCTTGCAGCATGTAGAAGAGAGTAGATTGAAGTCCTCCAAGTAGCATCGCATAGCATAATCCTACCCGGCGATCCCCTCCTCGTCGCCCTGTTAGAGAGCGATCACCGGGTTGTATCTGGCACTTGGAAGGGTGTATTTTATTCAGTATCCGGTTCTAGTTGTCATAAGGTCAAGGTACAACTCCGGGTCGTCCTTTTACCGAGGGACACGGCTATTCAAATAGATAAACTTCCCTGCAGGGGTGCACCACATAACCCAACACGCTCGATCCCATTTGGCCGGACACACTTTTCTGGGTCATGCCCGGCCTCGTAAGATCAACGCGTCGCAGCCCCACCTAAGCACAACAGAGCGGTCAGCACGCCGGTCTAATCCTAAGCGCGCAGGGGTCTGGGCCCATCGCCCTATGCACACCTGCACGTTGCGAACGCGGCCGCGAGCAGACCTAGCAACCCACACGATCACGGCGGTTACGTCAAAGCGGTCCAACACGGCGCGCGCCACTCAGTCGCTGACGTCACGAAGGCTTCGGCTGATACCACGACGCCGGGATACCCATAACTACTCCCGCGTAGATGGCTAGTGCGTATAGACCAAATGTCCAGACTCAGATCAAATACCAAGAACTCGTTAAGCGTGTTATGTATCCGCGAACGCCGACCAGGGCCAGGCCCACCTCTCTCCTAGGTGGTCTCAACCTGCCCTGTCGCTCCGCCATAAAGTAACAGTCGGGGGCCGTCAGGAACCCAGGCCCACCTCTACCGGGATGGAGCCACCTGTCCTTTCAGCCCCCTCATCAGAATCACTTGCGGGTACTCAACGAGCCGACCCGACTTTAGTCACCACATGTGTCATGTATATAATGTATATAGTATATACCCGTGATCACCTCCCGAAGTGATCACGGCCCAATAGTATAGCATGGCAGACGGACAAGAGTGTAGGGCCATTGATGGAACACTAGCATCCTATACTAAGCATGTAGGATTGCAGGTAAAGGTAACAACTGTAGCATCAATGACAGGCTATGCATCAGGATAGGATTAACGGAAAGCAGTAACATGCTACACTACTCTAATGCAAGCAGTATAGAGAAGAATAGGCGATATCTGGTGATCAAGGGGGGGGGCTTGCCTGGTTGCTCTGGCAAGAAGGAGGGGTCGTCAACTCCGTAGTCGAACTGGGCAGCAGCAGTGTCGGTCTCGTAGTCTACCGGAGAGAAGAGGGGGAAGAAACAGTAAATACAATGCAAACATAAACATGACGATGCGTGACATGACAATGAGCAGTGCTAGGTGTGTCCTAACGCGACAGTAGGTGGTACCGGCGAAGGGGGGAACAGCCGGGAAAGTATTCCGATGTTTGCGTTTCGGACAGACGGACCGGAGGGGAAAGTTGCGAGTTCGATATGTTAGGGAGGTGTGGTGGACGAACGGACTGCGTATCCGGATTCGTCTCGTCGTTCTGAGCAACTTTCATGTAGAAAACATTTTCATCCGAGTTACGGTTTAAAAGATATGAATTTTCAAAGATTATTTGAATTTCTGGAATTATTTAATTAACAGAAAAGGGATATGACGTCAGCATGACGTATGAGTGACGTCAGCAGTCAACAGTCCAGTTGACTGGTGAAAACTGACACGGGGGGCCCACCTGTCATAGACAGTGGGTTAAACAGAGTTCAAACTAATCTAAATTTAGTTAGTAAAACTACTGGGCCCACCTGTCAGTGACTGATCAGGTTTTAACTAATTAAGTTTATTTTTAAAAGACGTTTAACTAACCTAATTAGGTGGTGGGGCCTATATGTCAGTGGCTGGGGAATAGTACCCCGCGTTGACCACGGTCAACGCAGTCAAACAGAGGCGCGGGGGCCCACTGTCAGCGGCACTGGGCGGGCCCCACGCCACGCCAGGTCAGGGCCGGCGCCGGAGGAGCTCCGGCGACCAAATCAACGGCGGAGGCGCTCGGGACCTCACCGGAATCGTGCTAGGGGCGGCCGTTTCGCGTGCGGTTGGCACCGTTCGAACACGCGCACGGCGCCATGTCGGATGGTGGTGGTGGCTCGCCCGGGGACGGCCGGAATACCCATCGGCGGCGAGCATGGGCGGCGACGGCGTTCGGGGCCACGTCAGGAATGGGCTAGGGGGCACAAGAGGGCGAGAGGAAGGGCTCGCCGGGCTCCTGGGAACACCAGGAGCACGGCGGAGGGCTCGGACGGGGGCCATGGCAGCCGTGGCCACGGCGGTGACGCAGCAGGGCGGCGGGAGGGTGAGCGTGACGGGGGAGCGAGCTATGGGATGCGGTGAGCTAGTGAGGGGAGGAGGAGGAGGTGGAGCTCACTCTGAGAGCGTAGGGTCTCGGCAGCGGGCGCGGGGAGAACCGGTGGAGCAGGTCGACGGCGAGGTCGCGCTGTGGCCGTAGATGGGGAAGAGGAAAAATGCGACGGCGGTGGCGCTCCCGGTCCCGATCCAGTGTCGAGGAAGAAGAGGCGAACCACGACGGAGCTCCCGGACTTGTCGGAGTGGCGAACGATGGTCGGTGGCTGCGGGAACGACGGCGGCACGTCGGCGATGGCGCTCGGGTGAGGCGGGTGAGCGAGATAGAGGGGGGGAGCGTGTGGATCTGGGAGGCGCAGAGGCGGGCGAGAGGGGGGGCAAGTGGGAGAGATGGGTGGAGGCCAAGGCGACGGGGCGGCCTTATCCCCTCCCGGCGTCGGCGCCGGCGAGGTGGTCGGGCGGGGACGGGCCCCTGTTGCTTCCCCAGTCGGGGGAACAGGGGGGAGGCGACCCAGGGAGGGGCTGTGGGCTGGTAGTTGGCCAGCTGGGCCAGGTGGCCTGTGAGCTGGGCCGCCTGGTCCAGTGAGGGGGGGGTTCCTTTTCTTTTCTTTTCTTTATTATTTTTTTTGTTTGCAAAAATGTTTAGCACCTAAATGGTATTTATAAAATATGGGAGCTAGCTTATAAGTTGCAGTGCATCAGATCCTTGCACCAAAAACTAGTTTGGGTGAAATACTAATCCGTATTGAATTTAGATTAATTAAAAGGTTATTAAATGTTGTTGCTCGACAAAGTTTGAGGTTGTTAGGGTCACTTAACTAATCCATTTAAGTTTAGTTACAATTTTATAATTGCTTCAGAATTATTTGTCATTTAATGAACATTTTAGTTTTCAATTTTGACAACTTTTATTTTCCACTTTAAATTTAATTGAAGTTTAAGTTAGGAGTTTGAAAGGAAATGTGATTCCAATGTGATCAAGCCCTGCTTAGCAACATGATTAGCTTAATCACAGAGAGCTACTGTAGCATGATTCTCGAGGTGTTACACTTATGAAGATGTATTTATCCGCTTTGGGTTCGAGCTTATCAGCCTGAAACTTTTTCACATAAGCTTCGGCCCCAAACTTTTAAGAAACGACAACTTAGGTTTCTCTAAACGGTGTCGTCTCAACGGAATTGCGTGGTGCCCCTTTTAAAGTGAATGCGGTTGTCTCTAATGCCTAACCCATAAATGATAGTGGTAATTCGATAAGAGACATCATGGTATGCACCATATCCAATAGGGTGCAGTTATGATGTTCGGATACACCATTACACTGTGGTGTTCCAGGCGGCATTAATTGTGAAACACTTTCCACAATGTCTTAATTGTGTGCCAAACTCGTAACTCAGATACTCATCTCTATGATCATATCACAGACATTTTATCCTCTTGTCACGACGATCTTCAACTTCACTCTGAAATTACTTGAACCTTTCAATAATTCAGACTTGTGTTTCATCAAGTAAATACACTCAGCATCTACTCAAATCATCTGTGAAGTAAGAACATAACGATATCCACTGCATGCCTCAGCACTCATTGGACTGCACACATCAAAATGTATTACTTCCAACAAGTTGCTCTCTTGTTCCATCTTACTGAAAACGAGGCCTTTCAGTCATCTTGCCCATGTGGTATGATTTGCATGTCTCAAGTGATTCAAAATCAAGTGAGTCCAAACGATCCATCTGCATGGAGTTTCTTCATGCATATATACCAATATGACTCAAATGGCAGTGCCACAAGTATGTGGTACTATCATTACTATTTTATATCTTTTGGCACGAACATGTGTATCACTGCGATCGAGAATCATTTTAGGTGCAAGACCATTGAAGGTATTATTCAAATAAACAGAGTAACCATTATTCTCCTTAAATGAATTGCGATAAACATAATCCAATCATGCTCAACGCAAACACCAAATCTCGATGGTAGAGGGAGCATGCGATGCTTGATCACATCAACCTTGGAAACACTTCCAACACTTATCGTCATCTCACCTTTAGCTAGTCTCCGTTTATTCCGCAGCTTTTATTTCGAGTTACTAACACTTAGCAACCGAACCGGTATCTAATACCCTAGTGCTGCTAGGAGTACTAGTAAAGTACACATTCATATAACGTATATCCAATATACTTTTGTCGACCTTGCCTGCCTTCTCATCTACCAAGTATCTAGGGTAGTACTGCTTCAGTGACTGTTCCCCTCATTACAGAAGCACTTAGTCTCGGGTTTGGGTTCAACTTTGGGATTCTTCACTAGAGCAGCAAATGATTTGTTGTTTCATGAAGTATCCCTTCTGCCCTTGCCCTTCTTAAACTAGTGGTTGTACTAACCATCAACAATTGATGCTCCTTCTTGATTTCTACTTTCGCGGTGTCAAACATCGCGAATAGCTCAAGGATCATCATAACTATCCCTGATATGTTATAGTTCATCACGAAGCTCTACTAGCTTGGTGGAAGTGACTATGGAGAACCATCACTATCTCATCTGGGAGATTAACTCCCACTCGATTCAAGCGATTGCAGTACTCAAACAATCTGAGCACATGCTCAACGATTGAGCTTTTCTCCCTTAGTTTGCAGGTTTAAGAAACTTGTTAGAGGTCTCATACCTCTTGACGTGGGCACTAGTCTGAAATCCCAATTTCAGTCTTTGGAACATCTCATATGTTCTGCGACGTTTCAAAACCGTCTTTGGTGCCACAATTCTAAACCGTTAGCAATACGCACTGAACTATCACGTAGTCATCAAAACGTGTATGTCAGATGTTTCGCAACATCTACAGACGACGCTGAGGTTCAGCACACCGAGCGGTGCATTAAGGACATAAGCCTTCTGTGCAGCAATGAGGACAATCCTCAGTTTACGGACCCAGTCCGCATAATTGCTACTACCAACTTTCAACTAAATTTTCTCTAGGAACATATCTTAAACAGTAGAACTAAAGCGCAAGCTATGACATAATTTGCAAAGACCTTTTGACTATGTTCATGATAATGAAGTTCATCTTGATTATTTAATGAACTCCCACTCAGATAGACATCCCTCTAGTCATCTAAGTGATACATGATCCGAGTCAAACTAGGCCGTGTCCGATCATCACGTGAGACGGACTAGTCATCATCGGTGAACATCTCCATGTTGATCGTATCTACTATACGACTCATGTTCGATCTTTCGATCTCTTGTGTTCCGAGGCCATGTCTGTATATGCTAGGCTCGTCAAGTCAACCTAAGTGTTTTGCATGTGTTCCGAGGCCATGTCTGTACATGCTAGGCTCGTCAACACCCGTTGTATTCGAACGTTAGAATCTATCACACCCGATCATCACGTGGTGCTTCGAAACAACGAACCTTCGCAACGGTGCACAGTTAGGGGGAACACGTCTCTTGAAATTTTAGTGAGGGATCATCTTATTTATGCTACCGTCGTTCTAAGCAAATAAGATGTAAACATGATAAACATCACATGCAAATCATAAGGTGACGTGATATGGCCACTATCATCTTGCGCCTTTTGATCTCCATCTTCGAGGTGCGGCATGATCACCTTCGTCACCGGCATGACACCATGATCTCCATCATCGTGTCTTCATGAAGTTGTCTTGCCAACTATTACTTCTACTACTATGGCTAACGGTTAGCAATAAAGTAAAGTAATTTACATGGCGTTATTCAATGACACGCAGGTCATACAAAAAAATAAAGACAACTCCTATGGCTCCTGCCGGTTGTCATACTCATCGACATGCAAGTCGTGATTCCTATTACAAGAATATGATCAATCTCATACATCACATATATCATTCATCACATCCTTTTGGCCATATCACATCACATAGCATACCCTGCAAAAACAAGTTAGACGTCCTCTAATTGTTGTTGCATGTTTTACGTGGCTGCTATGGGTTTCTAGCAAGAACGTTTCTTACCTACGCAAAAGCCACAACGTGATATGCCAATTTCTATTTACCCTTCATAAGGACCCTTTTCATCGAATCCGATCTGACTAAAGTGGGAGAGACAGACACCCGCTAGCCACCTTATGCAACTAGTGCATGTCAGTCGGTGGAACCTGTCTCACGTAAGAGTACGTGTAAGGGCGGTCCGGGCCGCTTCATCCCACGATGCCGCCGAATCAAGATAAGACTAGTAACGACAAGTAAATTGACAAAATCGACGCCCACAACTACTTTGTGTTCTACTCGTGCATAGAAACTACGCATAGACCTAGCTCATGATGCCACTGTTGGGTAACGTAGCAGAAATTCAAAATTTTCTACGCATCACCAAGATCAATCTATGGAGTAATCTAGCAACGAGGGGAAGGGGAGTGCATCTACATACCCTTGTAGATCGCGAGCGGAAGCGTTCAAGAGAACGGGGTTGATGGAGTCGTACTCGTCGTGATCCAAATCACCGATGATCCTAGCGCCGAACGGACGGCACCCGCGT
>NC_057805.1:9944675-9946372 GCF_018294505.1 Triticum aestivum
TTTTTTTAAAAAGCAATCAATTTTGAAAAAGCGAACACTTTCTGAAACATAAATATTTTTGAAACCTGAAGAAAATTTGAAAGTGCGAACACTTTTTGAAAATTGTAAAACTGGGAACAAAAATTGAAACATGAACAAATGTGTAAAGAAAATGTTTGTGACATCTAAAAAATATCACGAGTTTAGATAAATGTATGTGGCATTTCAATAAAAAATGTACAACATAAAATAATATTCGTGTGATTCAAAAACTGTGCTTGTGACATTTTTAAAAAAGTATATACAATGTAAAATAAATGTTTGCATGATGTAGAAAAATGTGTCATACCCTTAAAAGACTATATGTGACATGTGTTTGAAAAAAATGCATACAATTTTAAAAATGTTTGAAAAAATGCATACAAATTTAAAATGTCCATGTAGTTTATGAAATGTTTATTGTCGTTAAGAAAATGTATAACGTGTATCTGGAAAAATATTACTGTGTATTCAAAAAATAATGGAAAACATGTATTTTTAAAAATGTACGTAATGTATTTGTAAAATGTCGAAAGTGTACCAAAACACATTTTATGTCTGCGCTAAAAATGTACATAGGGTACTGATAATAATTAGACTTGTATAAAAAAGAAAACCAGTTACCAATAAAGAAACAGAATAAAAGCGAAAAACAATATGAAGAAAAAAAGAAAAGTATAATGAATAAAGAAAAAATAGAAAAAGAACAAAGTACATTAAAGAAAATACAAAATAAAATGAATGAAAAAAGAAAGAAAAAGCAAACAGAAACAAAATTAAAAAAATAAAGAAAACCAGAGCAGCGAGAGCAACTACTAATAGGCCGGCCCAATTCAGCGAATACCAGCTAAATCCTCTCAAGGTTCAAAATAGACCGGGATCAGAGAGTTCAGTGTGCTGAGTTCAGGAATTAAGAGTTCAGGGTTCAATTTAGCTTTCGTCTATAAGTTCAAGGTTTATTTTAGACTTTTCCCTTAAATTTAACTATGTGCTTTCGATCGTCAACGCCGGCCGGGCGGCGTTGCGAGCCGGAGCATGCATGCATGCCTGGCGATGGCATGGCCACCGTGGCGTGGTGATCGTGCAAATACGTTGTCCATGCTCCGGCCGCGTGCACGTAGGTGCGTGTGAGGATCGCCTCGCCGGAGTGGATGACGGCCGGCGTCGCCTATCGTGTGAGGTCGTCACGGCGGGCGGAAATCGCGACGGCGACGAAGAAGAAAGCCAAGGAAGGAAGCACGGGGAATGAGAGAGAGAGAGCGTCGCGAGTGGGTCCCACTCCAAGCGGATCGGATCGGGCATATGCGTGCACCAGCGCACGAGTTGTTTGGTTTTGATTTTGACTTGGAAACCCAAAAAATGAATTTGAAAAAAAAATGATCGAATCGGGATGGCGAGCGAGTCAACGCTCCGCGGAAGGAAATTGAAGTGCGTCCCATACGTTAATCTAGCCTTACAGGTGGGCCCAACCAGTCAGTTTGACTGTTTTCGCGAGGTTATCCGACTATCAGTGCTCCGCGATACGCATTAGGCACATTTCCGGTAGTTTTTTGTGATCTACCTTCAATGTGGTACCAAGTGGTTACCCTAGCCTCAAGTGTGGTGGTTTTGGGTAAAATAACTCATCTGATCTCCATGGCCCTGGTGGCGGCGCAGGTGCTGCCCGTGCCCGACGACAT
>NC_057805.1:9951182-9952429 GCF_018294505.1 Triticum aestivum
GAAAAAACACGACCACCGCACGAGGGATAAGGCCCCGCCGCCGCCATCATAGGCCAGGCTTCGTCGGTGAGACCTCGGGCGGCGGCAGGACGGAGGAGGCAAGGGGAGGGGGCCTAGGGCCGGCGGCGTGGTCGCCCTCCGTGTCGCCTAGGGTTGGCGACGCGGGGATGGGTGCGTCGCACATGATGTAGCTAGGAGGCAAACCATGGGATGCAAAATATTCATCTGCTCCACGGGACTATATTTAGCACACCGTTTTGTGTTTTTCCAGCCCACTTGCACTCATAAAGCCTGTCCGCCTACCATACTGATCATTGAAAATTTGAAACTTTAGCATTGTGCTTCAAATTTTATATGCCGTACCGATCATTGCTTTGAAACTTTGGACAAAGATTAGTCAAGGAGCTGCTACTCCATCAAACTTGTACTTGGTGCATACTCCATGCACGCACGCCGTGTATTTACGCCGCCCAGGGGCTCATGTGGCCACGAGAGCATATGCCTGGAGGGAGGCCATGGGATGAGCAACATGCAAACACCACGTGCGCCTCCGTCGCCATGTGAGCTTTGCTGCCGAGATGATTCAGATGAACACTGAAGGCTCCTCTCCATCTTTCTCTCCTCGCCTGCGCCATGCCCAGACGCGTCGTCGCTGCCCTTGCTCCCGAGCCTGGACCATGGCTGTCGACCATGGCTGCAGCTGTCGAGCCCCACGCCGTAGCCTGCACCTTGCCGTGGACCCCGGCCTCAATCCGACGAGCCTCCTCCTTCCTCCCTGCTCCTGTGTCCACCATGGACGCTGGTCCTTTTTCTATTGCCACGCCCGAGCTCGCCTTGAGTCTTCCTGCCAGAGGCCTATTAGAATAATCATGACTTAGAGTTAGTATATTATTAGAGATTAGAGATAGAGAATAGAGAATAGAGAATAAAGAATAGAGATAGAGATAGAGATAGAGACAGAGAAAGATTAGGGATAGGGATTAGGGAAAGAATAAGTATAAGATATCTCCTTTTTGAACGGGCAAACATATCTATTATGTGATCTACATCTATTGTAGTTCAAAAAGGAAACCGTATATATAAAGCTAACGCACGAACGCGTACGCTTTCCAGCCAGTCACGACGCGCGACGGCATGCATGCCAGCCGTTGATTCGACGTGCAAGCGCGTACGTGGCCGCGCTAGCTGTATCGACGTACGACCGACCGACCGACGTCTCCCCGGATCGGAAGAGCTAGCCCTAGCCC
>NC_057805.1:9954085-9977268 GCF_018294505.1 Triticum aestivum
GATTTATTCAGGGTTTGATGTAACTCGTTGCTTAATACAGTAAATTATAATACCTCTGTTCCAAAAAGTATATAATTGAAGATGTTGCGCGTTTTTCCTAAATCAAACTTGCTTAATTTTGACCAAGCCAAAATACATAATTCAAGTTCGAAACTCAATTTGTTCATATATGTTCTTATTAACATGCATATATTTTATATTCACCCGTTGGCGTCTCAACTTAATTTGCAGCATAACATTATCGGATGGTGCGTATCAAGTGATTAAATCGCCAGCTGGGGGCAAGATGAATGGTTCTGCACATCTTTATCTTGGAAAATCAAACAAGGGGGTGTACTGTGCTTTGATTTATCATAATCTTCAGCACCAGTTTCAGGTTTGGTTGCTGGATGAATCTTGTGGTAGAATGGGGTGGGAGTTAAAGAATGATATCAAATTTGCGCCAGTGATGGCAAAAATTTCTTTGGTCAAGTATAAGGATGGATTCCCCAACAAAAAAAAGCACAAGGATCAAAACCTTAGACCTTGGATCTTTCTGAGAGGTAATTGTTTTGATGAAGATGTTAAGCAAGGACTAACGGAAGATAATGCTGAATGGGACTACAGCAAGGGTTTTATCCTTGAGACTCAAGATCTTAAGGTTAATTCTGACCACATGCATTTTGAAGAAGTCTATTTCCTTGGATTTCATCCATATAAAGAGATTGTCTTCTTGTGGATGTCACGAGACACGGCAGTTGCTTATGATTTTAGTAGCTCTAAAGTACAGTGCTTGGGCAAGTTACACGCGCATTGGATCGGAAAGTCTTTTCCGTACACACCATGTTGGATAGGAGAGTTATCTGAAAAATAATAATTGTGAGGATAATATTCAGGGTGCATTTTTATTTGACTTGTATAAATTATGTTCAGGGATATGAATTCTTACAGAAGACGATTTTAACAACCGGCTCCCATCCTATTTTTTTATTTCCTCTGTATGTGTTCTTTTCTTTTGTATGAAAGGTGCATTAGAATGTTAAATGAATTTATCATCCCTATGCAAACCATAAGTGATGGCTAATGTGTTGTGTCCAAAGGAACAATGACTTATGAAAGGACCGGCTAATGTGTTGCACTTCAAGGTTCGTTTTGCACAAAAGTACCAGCAGCTCCCAGTGCACTGCATCTTGTCCCTCTCTTTTTCATCGAAGGGCTGCTGCTCCATCGGAGCACCTGGTGCATGAATTGCTCGGTTACACAGGATACGTTCTCCCGAGATGCTAGGTTTTTTTTTTGACGGGTCCGAGACGCTAGGTTTTTTTAGGCAAACCCATAAAGCTTTTTATTCATCCGTCACGAGGTTTACAGAGACGAAAACAAGATCTCCGGGCTGACCTAACCAAGCATGGCAGCCAGTACCCAGCGTTAAAGCATGCTTTGCAAGTTTGTGAGCCTCGACATTGGAGGTTCTAAATTCATGGCTAATCAATCAAGAAGAAAAAAAGCTAGATCGATCCCTTATTTCAAGCACAATTGCGCCATATGAAGCCGACGTGCCTGTCTTGATTGCCTCTACCACCTTGCAATCCGATTGCCTCTACCACCTTGCAATCCGAGACGCTAGGTAGGTTGTATATAGGTAGCGTAGCGCCACATCCTCATCGCCCGCTCGCTCTTTATTTTATAAATCTTCTTCATTTTTAAAATATTTGTGAATTGGAAAATATATGTTCCTGGATTTTAGAAAATATTCACGAAATCAAAAAAAAATCTTGAATTTTAAAAAATCTTTAATTTTGAAATGTTTATAATATTTTTTTTAAAAATCTTCATGGCCTTGAAAAATTATATAAAAGCAAACAAAAAAGTAGAAGAAGAAATAAAAAAAGAAAACAGGCAGCAAACAAAGGGACAAAAACCAGAAAAGACAACAAAATAGGTAAAAAGGTGAAAGAACATTCTAGGGAATATTCCCAGAACCGGAATAAGAACATTATGTTTTCTTTTTACGGATTTTCCAATTCTCATCTACTACCTTTGTAACTAAATATAAAGAATAGCGATGGACACTGGCCAACAAACTTACCTTGGCGAAGTGGTTGGTGCGCGCCTCTGTATCGTTTATTTCTACAATAATAATGAACCGGCGCAGCCTCTGTTTCGTTTATTTTTCTACAATAATGAACCAGGAACACGGTGGAGCTCGCATTTATTTCTAAACAAGCTAGTTTTTTTTTCGTAAAATGTTGTGCCATGTCGCGGCGGCAAAACAATCTATCCTCGAGGGGAATGTAGAGGTATCATGGAATGTAATGTATTTGCATGTATAGGGGTCGTATTGGAGCTTTACTCGAGTTGCGGTACAAATCGTATGCGCCAGAGATTCGGAGAACCAAACGTGTAATTTTACTTCGTTCGCGGACGTGCCTTGTGTCGATCGATAGGCGCTATGGGTATGTGTGCGGGGTGACAGGCTCGCGGGTGTAATCGGCATGTGACATTCGGTGAGAGGGGAGAGTCGTGCACGCGTTGGAGCGCTCGTGTGCGGGCCGCCGGTGCACATATTTGGCGCGTGACGCGCTGGCTAACGAGCCAGAGCACAACCTCTCCCCTCCAGTTTTGTTTTGTTTTTTCTTCTTTAAAATATTTTGGAATTTAAAAAAAATCCATATCTATAGAAGACTGAACTTTGAAAACATGTTCCAGAAATCATAAAATGTTTGTGGTTTAAAAAATGTTTATGAATTGTTTTGTGAATTCAAAAAATGTTTATGAATTTTTAAAAGCGTTAAGCGATTAAAAGGCCGTGATTTCAGAAAAAAATGTTTTTATATTAAAAAAATGTTCATGATTTTTTTAAATGTTTAAAATTTCAAAAAAAGATGTTCGTGAATTTCAAAAAATTGGTCCCAAATTTCTAAAAGATGTTAAAATTCAAATAATGTCTACTGTTTTAAAGAAATATTCATGGATTCAAAGAATGTGCATCAAAATCAGCAAAATGTTTCTGAATTTCGAAAGTTATTCCTGAATTTCAAACAATGTTCGCCTATGAAAACAAACTTGTTCACGAGTTCCAAAAAAAAACTGCACGCAATTTCAAAAAAATGTTCACGAATATGTAAAAAATGTTCATGAATATAAAATGATCTCAATTTGAAAAATATGATGAACATTTTTTGAATTCGATGAAAAAGTTTGGATTTGAAAAATTATATTCATGGATCAGGGGCTAGCGCTTGCAACGATATTAATGTAGATGAGAGAGAGGAGACAGGATTCCGTTCGGTTTTGAGATCGACTCACCGTGCACGCGTGCGGGGCCCCACGCAGAACCTAATATGAGCACAAGCTGCATCAATGAGTATGCACGATTGTAGTTAGGTGTTGCACAAGCTGCATCTGTTACCTCATACATCTCGTCGATGATGGTGCACCAGCGTTTGCAGACGCAGAGGGAAGTGGCGAGACTGCGTGGCGCGAGACGGTCAAGGATGGACGCGAGGATGTGGTCGGTCATGGGCAGCACCCGCGGCGCCACCAATGGCCTGGAGTGATCGGTGCCTATAGCTTCTTCGATGAACAGATGGTGGCCGAAGCTCTTTTCTGGAGGTTTGGCGAGGACGTGATGTAGGAAACAGATGCGAATCAATTGATCATGGGCCAGAGCTTCCCAACTTCCTCCTCAGAAAACAGCCTAGTAAGGATGTCATTGTCCATGGAGGACAATTTTTCAGACTCATCCCACAAGTCTGTGGCAATTGGGAACATGTTGCGAGGAGCCGGTCCAAACAACTCCTTATAACAGCTTGTGGCAAGTTTTAGAATATTCTCGGTGCCTTCCACTAGAACCCCATTATCATCTAAAGAGTATATGATTTTCTTTCTTCTCTTCCCATTCGCCACTCTCTGATAATAGGCCGTATTATTATTCCCTTGGAGAAGACTGATGACCCACAAGTATAGGGGGTCAATCGTAGTCCTTTTGATAAGTAAGAGTGTCGAACACAACAAGGAGCAGAAGGAAATGACAAGCAGTTTTCAGCAAGGTAATTTCTACAAGCACTGAAATTGTTGGTAGCAAGTTATTTGATAGCAAGATAATTTGTAGCGAGTAAGTAATAGTAGCGGTAGCAAAGGTGCAGCAAAGTTGCCCAATCCTTTTTGTAGCGAAGGACAGGACGGAATGGTCTCTTATAATAAGCTAAGAGTACTTGAAGACACACGGAAATTTCATCTAGTCACTTTATTCATGTTGGTTTGATCCGCTTTCGTTACTTTGATAATTTGATATGTGGGTGGATCGATGATTGGGTATTATTCTTACTTGAACAAGCCTCTCACTTATGATTACCCCCTCTCGCAAGCATCCGGAAACTATGAAAAAAGAATTAAGATAAATCTAACCATAGCATGAAACATATGGATCCAAATCAGCCCCTTACGGAATAGCACATAAACTAGGGTTTAAGTTTCTGTCACTCTAGCAACCCGTCATCTAATAACTACTCCACAACACATTCCCTTAGGCCCAAAGATGATGAAGTGTCATGTAGTCGACATTCACATAACACCACTAAGGGAAACAACAACACACGTATCATCGAAATACCGAACGAATACCAAATTCATATGATTACTTATGACAAGACTTCTCCCATGTCCTTAAGAACAAAAGTAACTACTCACAAATCATGTTCATGTTCAAGATTAGAGAAGTATTGAATAGCATAATAGATCTGAACATATAATCTTCCACCAAATAAACCAACTAGCATCAACTACAAGATGTAATCATTACTACTAGCAACCTGATACGTCTCCAATGTATCTATAATTTTTGATTGTTCCATGCTGTTTTATTATCAATCTTGGATGTTTTATAATCATTTTATAGTCAGTTTGTATCATTTTTTGGTACTAACCTATTGACATAGTGCCAAGTGTCAGTTGCTGTTTTCTGCATGTTTTTTACATCGCAGGAAATCAATATCAGACGGAGTCCAAATGCCACGAAACTTTACGATGATTTTTTATGGACCAAAAGGAAGAAGTTGGGCCCTGGTTGCACCTGAGGAGAGTCCCGAGGAGGTGACAACCCACCAGGGCGCACCAGGAGGCCCAAGCGCGCCCTGGTGGGTTGTGCCCACCTCGGGTGCCCCCGGACCGCCTCTTTGCTTTATAAATACCCCAAAAATCCAGAAACCCTAGGGGCGTCGACAAAATATTCGTCCAACCGCCGCAGAGTCCAGAACCACCAGATCCAATCTAGACACCATCTCGGATGGGGTTCAGCACCTCCATTGGTGCCTCCTCGATGATGCGTGAGTAGTTCTTTGTAGACCTTCGGGTCCGTAGTTAGTAGCTAGATGGCTTTCTCTCTCTCTCGCTGAATTCTCAATACGATGGTCTCTTGGAGATCCATATGATGTAACTCTTTTTGCAGTGTGTTTGTTGGGATCTGATGAACTTCGAGTTTATGATCAGTTATATCTTTTTATATCCATGAAAGTTATTTGAGTTTCTTTGATCTCTTATATGCATGATCTCTTATAGCCTCGTATTTCTTCTCCGATATTTGGGTTTTGTTTGGCCAACTTGATCTATTTATCTTGCAATGGGAAGAGGTGCCCGGTAGTGGGTTCGATCTTATGGTGCTTGATCCCAGTGACAGAAAGGGAAACAACACGTATGTATCGTTGCTACTAAGGATAAAAAGATGGGATCTATATCTACGCAATAGATAAACAGATCTTGTCTACATCATGTCATCGTTCTTATTGCATTACTCCGTTTTTCCATGAACTTAATACATTAGATGCATGTTGGATAGGGGTCGATGTGTGGAGTAATAGTAGTAGATGCAGGCAGGAGTCGGTCTACTAATCTTGGACGTGAGGCCTATGTAATGATCATTGCCTGGATATCGTCATAATTATTTGAGGTTCTATCAATTGCCCAACAGTAATTTGTTTACCCACCATTTGCTATTTTTCTCGAGAGAAGCCACTAGTGAAACCTACGACCCCTGGGTCTTCTTTCTCATATATTTGCTTGCGATCTACTTTTCCTTTGCATTTTTATTCAGATCTATTAAACCAAAAATACAAAAATACTTTGCTACACTTTATTTTATTTGCGATCTATTATTTCAATCTATTACAAATTTCTGGCATCGTTACCTGAAAGGGATTGGCAACCCCTTTAACACGTCGGGTTGCGAGGTGTTGTTATTTGTGTGCAGGTGCTGGTTATGTTGTGTTTCTTGGTTCTCCTACTGGTTCGATAATCTTGGTTTCATCACTGAGGGAAATACCTACCGTCGCTATGCTGCATCATCCCTTCCTCTTTGGGGAAATACCAACATAGTCTTAGCAGACATGAGCTTTTCTGGCGCCATAGTCAAAGAGCAATCACAACACACAGGTACCAATAAGAGGTTTTGAGACAAAGATTGAATACAAGAGATGAACTAGGGTTTGAGATAAGATGGTGCTGGTGAAGATGTTGATGAAGATTGGTCCTCCCACGTTGAGAGGGTTGTTGGTGATGATCGTGGCTTCGATTTTCCCCTCCAGGAGGGAAGTATCCCCGGCAAAAGTGCTCCTGCCCAGGTTCCACCTCGAGATGGTGGTGCTTCATCCCGAAAGTCCTCTCTATTTTTAGGTCAAATAGGCTTATATACCAGAAGATGGGCATTAGAAGTGGGCCAGGGGCTCCATGAGCCACCAGGGCGCGCCGATTGCTCCGACAAGTGCTGCCTCGAGGATGCCCATCGATGGCCCTGCTGCCGCCCCCGAGGTGTTCCATGGAATGGGCGCAAGGTACGATTCTTTGATTTCCTGCACTTCTTTCATTTTAGTTCATTCCTCTTGTACGTGACTTGTCGAGCGCAATTGTAGCGCCGGTATGCATGATGCGATTGCCGACTTTGTGCAAATGTTGGATGCCAACAATGTCGACATCGATCAAGCCCCGATTGGTGAGTATGGTTACAACGAGATGGATGTTGGCGTGCACGGTCACGGGGAAGAAGATGATGTGGAGGAGGTTGACGAGGGGTTGTACGACGAAGCGCAAGCAGAATGCACAAGATTGAAGAACTACACTCCATTGGAAGATAAAGTTTTGATCAAGGCTTGGGATGAAGGAAATATGCCCTAGAGGCAATAATAAAGTTGTTATTTATATTTCCTTATATCATGATAAATGTTTATTATTCATGCTAGAATTGTATTAACCGGAAACTTAGTACATGTGTGAATACATAGACAAACATAATGTCACTAGTATGCCTCTACTTGACTAGCTCGTTGAATCAAAGATGGTTGTGTTTCCTAACCATAGACATGAGTTGTCATTCGATTAACGGGATCACATCATTAGATAATGATGTGATTGACTTGACCCATTCCGTTAGCTTAGCACTTGATCGTTTAGTTTGTTGCTATTGCTTTCTTCATAACTTATACATGATCCTATGACTATGAGATTATGCAACTCCCGATTACCGGAAGAACACTTTGTGTGCTACCAAACATCACAACGTAACTGGGTGATTGTAAAGGTGCTCTATAGGTGTCTTCGATGGTACTAGTTGAGTTGGCATAGATCGAGATTAGGATTTGTCACTCCGATTGTCGGAGAGGTATCTCTGGGCCCTCTCGGTAATGCACATCACTATAAGCCTTGCAAGCAATGGGACTAATGAGTTAGTTGCGGGTGTTGGAAATATGCCCTAGAGGCAATAATAAAATGGTTATTATTATATTTCCTTGTTCATGTTAGTTGTCTATTGTTCATGCTATAATTGTATTAACCGGAAACCGTAATACATGTGTGAATACATAGACCACAACATGTCCCTAGTGAGCCTCTAGTTGACTAGCTCGTTGATCAATAGATGGTCATGGTTTCCTGACCATCGACATTAGATGTCATTGATAACGGGATCACATCATTAGGAGAATGATGTGATGGACAAGACCCAATCCTAAGCGTAGCACAAGATCGTGTAGTTCGTTTGCTAAAGCTTTTCTAATGTCAAGTATCATTTCCTTAGACCATGAGATTGTGTAACTCCCGTATACCGTAGGAATGCTTTGGGTGTACCAAACGTCACAACATAACTGGGTGGCTATAAAGGTACACTACAGGCATCTCCGAAAGTGTCTGTTGGGTTGGCACGAATCAAGACTGGTGTCGTGGAATTGTCACGTCAGATGCCCTAGTGTGAGGACTTAGTCGTGGAGCCATCGCAACGAGATTAGCTTAAAGGGGTTAAACCGGACAAAGGACACGGGGAGTTTATACTGGTTCGGCCCCTTGCGGTGAAGGTAAAAGCCTATGATCCAGTTGAGGTGGAATTGCTAGGGTTTCGATAACCAGGGAGCGAATACGTAACCTGGCTCTCGAGTTGTTGTTTCTTGTCCGTAAACCACTGCCGGGTCGTCCCTTTATATACACAGGTTGACGCCCGTCGGTCTACAGAATCCCGAGGCCGGTTCATAAACGTGTCCGGCTCGGTATGTATTCTTTCCTACCTTACATTACAAGTTATACGCCTATGGCGGTTTATGTCTATGGGCCCTAACCCGCCTCTGGGCCTTGGGCTTCCTTGTTAAGTTCCCTTCATAAGTCGTCGTCTTCTATAACTTCATGGGCTTCAATATTGGTAAACTCTCTGAGGATAAACCGGCCCCTCCTGGGCGGTTCATACCCACCAGTTATATCCCCAACATTAGGCCCCAGGTTGATTTGAACCTATTCACATCAATCTTCAACACTTAGAAAAAATCCCTCCTTCATTTCTGTCATAAGGTTTTCATAACTCACCATGACGTCATCCTCTGAAACCATGATAACTCACCGTGACGTCACTTGCCATTAACTCTTCACAGAACCTAAATATTTTAATGCATCCTCTTTTCTTTAATGGGTCTCCGAAAATCGAGGCGCCTACAACCCCGCTTTTTTGTCCTCCTCGATTCCCGCGCCTGTCCTTTATCCATTCTCCTTATAAATAGAACCGAAGGGTCCCTTTTTCTTTTTCCCCCTCCGTGCCTCTTCGTCTCATCATCAACCTCGCGACGCTCGAACCTTGAAGCTCCGCTGCCGCCGTCGACCTTCAACCGTTGCACCATCCTTGGCCGCTGCATCGACCTGAACGCACCAGAATTCGTTCGCGCCTCTCCGCTGTTCAACAGCTTCAGTGAGTCTCCTCTTTCTCTTACCCTAGATCTGCATTAAGGTGTTCTCAAGTTCTTCGGTAATTCATCCCCATTCCTTTTGCTTCCCTTGTCTTGTAGCTTTTTTATGCAAGGCCTAGTATTTATCGCGCGTGCTACTGATCTTAGCGCGCATTTTTAATATTTGAAGGCCTCCCCCTTTGCAAGAGATCCCATCTGAATCCATGAACTGCTCTGCTGTCACAACTTAGGGTTTCAAAATTTTCTCCCTTTTTTGAACTGCGGCAGATCCAAAATTATAGCATCAATCTGTAAAATCTGTTTCTGCAACACTTAGCAATTTTTCACTCATAGATCTGAAATTTGGCAACTGTGCGGGCGGTTTAACCTTTGAATCATAACCCGGCAATATACCATTAGTCCCCTCTTAAACCGCAAACTGCTTATCTCTGCAAGCTGATAATGTATATCTCCGGTTTATAACTCTTTCACACTTGAATATTTCCTGCCCCTTTACTTTTAGCAGTTGATCATGATTTTCTTAAACCGGCACCAATCTTCCTTCAGGTCCTGTTTAACATATGGCCAAACAATTTTATGCTTGCAACTGGGTTCCTTCCCGGGTTACGGAAGAGCAGCTGAACGGGTGTGTTGCAACCGGCGCTTTAACGAGTAAGGAAATCATCCACTGGAGAGCCCCCGGTCCAGAAAATCCTCCTGAACCCAAGGATGGAGAGGTGATTGTGTTTACTGATCATCTGGGTCAAGGGTTTAGCCCTCCCGGATCAAAATTCTTCCGTGACGTGCTTGCTAGCTTCCAGCTCCGCCCTCAAGATATTGGACCGAACTCCGTGTCCAATATTTGCAATTTTCAAGTGTTTTGTGAGGCTTACCTGCAAGAAGAACCTACTGTTGAATTATTCAGAGACTTCTTTTACTTAAAATGCCGTACTGAATTTACGGATGGGCCCAATACTGAACTTGGCGGAGTTTCAATTCAGAAAAGGAAAGATGTTAGTTTCCCTCACGCCAAGCATCATAGCCACCCCAAAGACTGGAATCAGACTTGGTTTTATTGTCGAAACACAGCTCCAGCTGATGAAAATCCTCTGTCGGGTTATCGTGCTCACCGGCTTACCAATACACATCCATTTCCCCAACGACTCACTGCAAAGGAACGAGCTAAGTATGCACCACAGCTTTCAAAGCTCCGAGCCTTTATGGCAAATGGTTTAACTAGCGTCGACTTTGTCCATTGTTGGGTCTCTTGGAGTATCTTGCCCTTGAGCCGTCGCCCCGGTTTAATGTGCGAGTACACAGGGGATGTCAAAGACCCTCAGCGGCACATTGATATTCAGCTAAATGATGAGGAGATTACTGAAGCTGTTAAGAAGATGCTAGATGAACCGGTGTCTGAGTGCAGCAAGACAGGGCTTAGTCCTTTCTGTGTTTCCAATAAACCGCGAGCTGTAAGAATTGCATCATTCTTGTCTTAATTTGAGCCCTCTTAAATATTTCTTTATAACTTTTTGTCCATCTTTACAGGGTGATGATCCGTTCTGGAAGAAGAAGCCGCAGGATAAACCGGCAAAAACGCCTCGCATTAAGACCAAAGTTACAAAGAAACCTGCAAAGAAGAAAACTGCCGAATCCCCTGGCTTGAACAATGATGAAGACCTTGATGATCCGGAGTCAGAGGTAGAACTTGATTCTCTTGGCTCTTTTTTCATACACCTCATTGACAATGATCATTATCAGGATGATGCGGAGGCTAGCCGTGCTGGTGATGTAGAGGTAATTACTCTTTCTTCCAACTCAGATCCTCTGCCAACACCAAAAACCCGTCAAGCAGTCCGGAAAGTAAGATTTTCACACCCTCTAGCTTATTTGGATCCACACTTTCTTTTGAGGACACAACAGCATGAAGCTCGCCGCACAACCCGGCATAGCGGCCAAGTGGTTACTTCCTCCGGTTTTCCGAACACTCCGGTTCGTAAACGCCGCCAAGAGGTCTCTTGTACTTCTGATACACCTTGTCCTAGGGCGGGTTATTTCCGACATCCTCTTAATCCGTCCGACTCGAATTACCAGGGAACCTCCCATTCATCTTCTGGCGAATCAACAGGGACGAAGCTTCCAACCCTTAAAACGGTTCCTGGGTGAGCAGATTTCACTAACCCGTCATACCTTTATATTTTTTATCCTTGCACTTTTCTGATGCATACTTATTATTTTCCAGGGCCAAAGCTAGAGCCAGAAAGAAGGCCAAAGTGAACAAACCGGCTGAAGACCCCATTCGGGATGAAACGGAAAAAACTCATGAACCGTCACACCCACATGTTGACAATATTCCTGACGGCCAGTCGTTGCCGGATCAAGCGACTAAAGCTGAGCACATGGATATTGATCCATCGGCTCATGCTGATGATCCGCCAAGCCCAGCTAAAGGTGCTGATGACGATGTTGTTGTTACTGGCATTGGTTACATCTCCCCTGGCAACCCCATAGCCTTGTCCAAACACAGCGCCAAAGAGGAAAAAACTGATGTTGATAAGGGCAATTGGAAGGCGGATTTGGACAGCTACGCTCACCTCAGCGCCCAAGACATTCATTCTGGATTTTTGAACCGTCTGTACACCAACCGTGACTACGAAGCCGGTTTAGTGAACATGATGAAAGAGCGATATGAGGTAAATCATGTTGAACTCTTCATAAGTATTCCTTCCTTCTGATCTATTTATAATATCAACTCCAGTAGCCCCCAAGGGCCGGTTTGGCAATACCCATTCAAACCGGGACTTCGTAAAATAATGATCCTTCAATTTTGCCTGTGTAGCCCTCAAGGGCCGGTTTATCTCTTCAAGATGAACCGGGACTTCATAGAACAATAATTCAATTTCACCTGTGTATCCCTCAAGGGCCGGTTTATCTTCTTCAAGATGAACCAGGAGTTCATGTTGTAAGGCTCACACTTCTTGTTGAATACCTTGAGAAACCGGTTTATCATCAAAAGAAAAAATCCACAACTTTATACTTGAGCAAATAGGCATTAGCCCCCAAGTGCCAAGATTAATACTTGTATTGAGCTTTGGGACTTTGCCATATTGTTAATAAGATGCGATAGGCATTAGCCCCCAAGTGCCAAGTGTATAACTTGTTATGTACTTGGGACTTAAAATTTATTTTGTCAACTCATAAAGTACCTCTTGCAGGCTGAGCTGGACAAAAAAGAATCCCAAATCGTCGACCTTGAGGAAAATATCAATACCCAGCAAGCAGGAACTTCCAAGGCAAATGAGGAGCTGACTGGCGCTTTAGCAGCCATGGAACAACTGAAGGAAAACTTCAAGAATGAGCGTCTAGGCTGGGAGGCAGAAAAAACAACTTTGCTGAAGAAAGCTGAAGATGCTGACACAGCCCTTAAACCGGTGGCGGAAGAGTTAACCAACTTGAAATAACAAATAAATGCTATGACTGTTGTTGTCTTTAGTAAGTAATTTCTTCACAACCTTTCAAATTTCATTATTCCATAAATCGCCGGTTTACCGATATCCGTGATGATGCAGGATCTCGCATTACGCATCTGGGCTCTGATATGCAGAAGAAATTGAAGGCTGCCTATACACTGATAGAGCAACTGTATACCGGCACACAACGGATTATCTGCACAGCTTCTCACAACAAACCGCCCCCAACTTTGATCAAGGATACTTTAGAGAAGCTGTCGATGATGTCTGCCCGGTTTGAAGAGCTAAACGATCAGCTGCAAGGGCTGGCGCTCTTACCGCACTGACCCGTACTAAAGCATGGATATCTGATCTTGATCCGGCTGACATAGGGGATGGTTATCCAAGCATCAAGGAGGACGGATCAGAATTTGATAATGAAGATCTTCAGGCTTTGACGAGGGAGATGCGCCCGTTGGCGAGTAAGTTAGCTGAAGAGACTAATCTTTCGTTTTATCAATCGATTTATGATTCCCACAACAAGAGGGTCAATGCACCGAGCTACGAATCTCCCACTCTTATTCCGCCAATTCGTAAGCATACTTATGCTCCTGAAGTTGACCCCTCCAATCTTATAAGCGATGAAGCTATGTTCAGAGCCTTAACTGGGATTGATTGGTCAACCACTGACTACCAGCCACTGGATAGAGAGGAGGAGGAAGAACCGGCGCAAGATGATCCGCAACCGTCAAGCCAGCCCGCCGTTGATGCATAAACCGGTGGCCGGTTTAACTTCTTCGTTTTGCAAGATTTAGTCTTTTGGGCATAAAAGTGCCGTGTAATAGGCTAGTTGAAAACTTCTTGGATCTGATGTGTCATCGTGCACATTGCATGACACTGTTAATCCGCCATGCTATGATAATGCTATGTTTGCTCATGATACTTTGGTTTTTGTAGAATCTGTTCCTGCATAACAGATAAGTTGCATCTTGGCGGTTTACCGCTAGACGGGTTATCATGCCCAACCACATAGTTTATAACCGATGTAGGACTGAAAATAACAATATACAACATACCTGTGATATGTGTTCACTGCTGATTTATCAAGCTAGTGTAATAAGCATATTTCCGGTTTAATACCAAGCCGGGTTAATAAACACCGGATTACCTTCCTTTCATACTGGTAACTTATAGTCAGAAACCAGGCCGGGTTAATAAACACCCATTTATTGCCATATATGCAACTCATGAAGCTTTATAAGCCTTACTTGGTTTGCAACCATGTAATTTTTGTGTCATAAAAGAAAAAATTGCAAAACGACATTCAAAGCAAAATCAACAGAAAAAATCCAAGGCTTTCATAGGCCGCCGAGCCAAAATATCTTCTTCAATGAAACTAGTATTAACCACTCGAAGGTACGCGCTTTCCGTGAGCCGGCACTCACACTACCACTTCGACATTTTAACCCGGATAAATTTAGTTCTTATTTAAAGATAGACTTATCAGGAGTACGCGGGGTCAGAGTACATCAAGCATCACAGGCCGAATTATCCAAGTTTCAAGGAAGGCGGCTGTAACAGCCTGAGCTTCTCCTTGCTATCCGTAAACCGTGCCCTCTCATGACGAAACGACATTTTAACCTTAACAAGTTCAGGGTCTTTGCTAGAAAAAGATTGACTGTTAAGAGTTTGCCAGGTCAATCAGGATTACCTGATGGAGAAGCTTCCGGAATACAGGCAGGATGACCCGGGGTTTTAGGTGAATACACCTGGCTTCCAAGCCTGGCTTTTATAGCCTATCACAGGGGTTATAGCCACTTCTGTTCTTTAGAACCAAAAGAGCCCCCAAGCAATATTTTGAGTTGTGCTCAAGGGATACCTATGTTTGAGTTGTGCTTTTTACAACAGACTCTCTTTGGTCCCCATAACATGGGTTACAAGCCCCCAAGTTTTTTTTGTTTTTTTGGTTTTTGTGGCCAATAAGCCGGATCAAAGAGTAATTATAACTTCACTTTATAAAACGGAAAACCCAAAAACTCATTAAAGAGAAAAGCGACAGAGGCCCTCCTTTAGCAGGCATGCCGGTTTATTATATTGATCATAATATATAAATTGTCAAAATATGTACATCAGAAGAGCCTACGGCTCAGGTGTAATAAGGCCGAAGATGAGCAATATTCCACGGCCGGCGGGTCTCCTCCTCCAATTTGCGTGAGTCTTTGTGCTCTCGAACATCGATAAGGTAGTATGACCCGTTGTTCAGATTCTTGCTGACCACAAAGGGTCCTTCCCAAGGTGGGGATAACTTGTGCATATCGGTCTGATCCTGGATAAGCCGGAGCACTAAGTCGCCTTCTTGAAAAGCTCTGGTTTTAACTCGGCGGCTGTGATAACGCCGCAGATCTTGCTGATAAATCGCCGAACAAGCCGCCGCTATGTCCCGTTTTTCATCTAACATGCCCAATGCGTCTTGACGTGCTTGTTCGTTTTCCGCTTCAACATAAGCTGCCACCCGAGGCGAGTCATGGCGTATGTCACTGGGGAGAACTGCTTCTGCCCCGTAAACCATGAAGAAAGGTGTATAACCTATAGATCTATTAGGGGCGGTGTTAATGCTCCATAATACAGAAGGCAACTCTTCCACCCAACAATCCGGCGTCCTCTGCAAAGGAACCATAAGCTGGGGCTTGATGCCTTTCAGCATTTCTTGATTAGCTCTCTCAGCTTGACCATTAGACTGGGGGTGAGCCACTGATGACACATCAAGCCGAATGTGCTCACATTGACAAAAGTCTTCCATAGCACCCTTGGAGAGGTTCGTGCCATTATCTGTTATGATGCTGTGTGGAAAACCAAAGCGGAAAATCACCTTCTTCATGAATTGAACCGCCGTAGCTGCATTACACTTGCTGACTGGCTCCGCCTCTATCCATTTAGTGAATTTATCAACTGCCACCAAAAGGTGGGTCTTCTTATCCTTGGACCTCTTAAAAGGCCCTACCATATCAAGCCCCCAAGTTGCAAACGGCCAAGTGATTGGAATCATCCTCAAATCCTGAGCCGGAACATGGGCTCGACGTGAAAACTTCTGACAACCGTCACATTTCCTGACCAAATTCTCAGCTTCAGCATGAGCCGTTAGCCAATAGAAACCGTGTCGGAAAGCTTTAGCCACAAGGGATTTTGAACCGGCATGATGACCACAATCCCCTTCGTGGATTTCTCGCAAAATCTCACAGCCTTCTTCAGGAGAACTACAACGCTGAAACGCCCCCGAGACACTGAAGTGATGTAACTCGCCGTTGACAATAGTCATGGACTTGGACCGCCGGATTATCTGCCTGGCAAAAATTTCGTCCTCAGGTAACTCGCCCCTGGTCATATACGCCAAATACGGCACCGTCCAATCAGGGATAACATGAAGAACTGCCACCAATTGAGCCTCCGGGTCAGGAACAGCCAGATCCTCCTCCGTAGGCAGTTTGACCGACGGGTTATGCAAAACGTCAAGAAAGACATTGGGCGGCACCGGTTTACACTGAGACCCCAGCCGGCTTAAAGCGTCCGCTGCTTCATTTTTGCGCCGATCAATGTGCTCGACCTGGTAACCCTTGAGGTGACCAGCAATAACATCCGCCATGAGTGGATCCTTAGAATCCCAAGTACCAGAGACTTGCCGAGCCACTAAATCGGAGTCCCCAAAGCATCGTACCCGGATTAAGTTCATTTCCTTAGCCACCCGAAGACCGTGGAGCAGGGCCTCATACTCAGCTGCATAGTTAGTACAAGGAAACATCAAGCGGAGAACATAACAAAATTTGTCACCTCGAGGGGAAGTAAAAACAACTCCACCCCCGAGCCCTCCAATTGCTTGGACCCGTCGAAGTGAATAGTCCAGTATGTGTTATCCGGTTTATCCTCCGGCGCCTGCAACTCTGTCCAGTCATTGATGAAGTCCACGAGCGCTTGGGACTTGATGGTCGTACGAGGCATATATTTTAACCCGTGAGGTCCAAGCTCGATAGCCCACTTAGCAACTCGGCCAGTTGCCTCCCTGTTCTGGATGATATCTCCCAAAGGAGCGGAACTGACCACAGTGATGGGATGGCCCTGAAAGTATTGCTTAAGCTTCCGGCTCGCCATAAAAACTCCATACACAAGCTTCTGCCAGTGTGGATATCTCTGCTTCAACTCAATAAGCACCTCACTTATATAATAAACCGGCCTCTGAACCGGATACTCCTTACCTGCCTCCTTGCGCTCCACCACAATAGCCACGCTGACAGCCCGGCGTTAGCAGCCACATATAACAGCAATGGCTCTTTATCAACGGGGGCAGCGAGAACAGGTGGCTCGGCTAACTGCTTCTTCAAGTCCTCCAACGCTGCATCAGCAGCATCACTCCAGACAAAGTTGTTTGTCTTTTTCATCATCTGGTATAAAGGGCTAGCTTTCTCTCCCAATCGGCTGATAAACCGGCTCAGAGCCGCGATACGACCCACCACATGTTGTACATCGTTGATACACGCCGGTTTAGCCAGAGAAGTGATAGCCTTGATCTTCTCCGGATTAGCTTCAATGCCCCTGTTAGACACCAAAAACCCAAGAGTTTGCCTGCCGGTACACCGAAGACGCACTTGGCCGGGTTAAGCATCATTTTATAAACCCGGAGGTTATCAAAGGTTTCCTTCAAATCATCTATCAATGTCTCCTTCTTCCTGGACTTCACCACAATGTCATCCACATAAGCATGAACATTGCGCCCAATCTGCTTGTGAAGGCAATTCTGCACGCATTGCTGATACGTCGCCTGGGCACTCTTGAGCCCGAAAGGTATAGACACATAATAGAAGGCTCCAAAGGGAGTTATAAAAGCTGTTTTCTCCTGGTCCTTAACTGCCATCTTGATCTGATGATAACCAGAATAAGCATCCAAACTCAAGCGCTCAGAACCAGCCGTAGCATCAATAATCTGATCAATACGAGGGAGAGCAAAAGGATCAGCTGGATAAGCCTTGTTCAGATCCGTGTAATCCACACACATGCGCCAAGTGCCATTCTTCTTAAGCACCAGCACCGGGTTAGCCAGCCACTCAGGATGAAAAACCTCAATGATAAACCCAGCCGCCAAAAGCCGGGCTACCTCCTCACCAATGGCCTTGTGCCTTTCTTCATTGAAGCGGCGAAGAAACTGCTTGACCGGTTTAAACTTGGGATCAATATTGAGAGTGTGCTCAGCGAGTTCCCTCGGTACACCTGACATGTCAGAAGGTTTCCATGCAAAGATGTCCCGATTCTCACAGATGAACTCGATGAGCGCGCTTTCCTATTTCGGATCCAGGTTAGTACTGACGCTGAACTGCTTGGATGAATCGCCAGGAACAAAATCAACCAATTTGGTCTCGTCAGCCGATTTAAACTTCAAGGCCGGATCATGCTCTGTAGTTGGCTTTTTCAAAGATGTCATATCCGCCGGATCAACATTGTCCTTATAAAATTTCAACTCCTCAGTTGCGCAAACCGACTCGACGTAAGCTGCATCGCCCTCTTCACACTCCAAATCTATCTTCTGGCTCCCATGTACTATGATGGTCCCATGGTGACCCGGCATCTTGAGCTGCAGATAAACATAACAAGGCCGGGCCATGAACTTAGCATAAGCCGGCCGTCCAAACAGAGCATGATAAGGGCTCTTAATCTTCACCACTTCAAAGGTTAAGGTTTCTGATCTGGAATCATGATCATCTCCAAACGCAACCTCCAGAGCTATCTTACCAACCGGGTATGCCGATTTACCAGGCACCACAACATGGAAAACAGTGTTTGACAGTTTAAGATTTTTATCTGTCAGCCCCATGCGACGGAAGGTCTCATAATAGAGGATATTGATGTTGCTCCCTCCGTCCATGAGTACCTTTGTGAACTTATACCCTCCAACCTGTGGTGCCACTACCAACCCAGGTGACCCGTATTATCAACTCGTGGCGGGTTATCCTCTCGGCTCCACACGATGGGCTATTCAGACCAACACAAATAACATGGGACTGCCGGTTCAACCGAATTTACTGCCCTCTTATGAAGCTTCTGGTCATGCTTGCATAAGCTAGTGGTGAAGACATGATACTGCCCACTGTTCAACTGCTTCGGGTTGCTCTGATAAGCCGACTGTTGCTGATTTCCCTGATTATTCTGCTGGTTGTAACCACCCTAGTTGTTTTGATTGCTCGGATTACCTTGGAATCCCGAGCTTGAACCGCCTCCACCATAACCCGGTCCATGCAAACCGGATCCTGAACCGCCGCCTGGTCCTTGACCATCTTGGTAAAAATTCGAATTTTTGAACTCCATGATGAGGCAATCTTTCCAGAGATGTCAGGACGGCCTTTCCTTCGTCCCGTGTCTTGGGCAGGGCTGGTTTAATAGATGCCCAAGATTGATGCCTGACGGTCCGTTCTGTGGGGGCGGTTTACCCTTATGGCGTTGATTATTATTCTGCGCATTGGTGTTAGCCACAAAGTCAAAATTATTCTCAGCCTTGTGCTTACCATTGCCTCCTTGGTTTGCCGGATTAAGCTGCCGCCCCTTGGTGTTGCTGCTCCTCTTTCCCTTCCTCGGCTTTTCATCATCAGACTCGGGGTCCTTGGTACCATCAGAGTCAGCGTACTTAACCAAGGCCGCCATGATTGTCCCCATGTCATTACAATGACGTTTAAGCCTCCCCAGCTTCTGCTTCAGGGGCTTGAAACGACAATTGCCTTCTAACGTCAAGACCGCTAAATCGGCATTGATACGATCCGAAGAGTGCAGAATCGTTGAGACCCGGTGCACCCAATGAGTCGTCGATTCACCTTCTTCTTGGACACAGGCGGCCAAGTCCACAATTGACATGGGCTGCTTGCATGTGTCTTTAAAATTCTGGATAAACCGGGCCTTTAACTCGGCCCATGATCCGATGGAGTTAGCTGGGAGCCCCTTTAACCAAGTCCGGGCCGTGCCTTCCACCATCAGGGGGAAATACTTAGCACACGCAGCTTCACTAACATCCAACAGTTCCATGGCCATCTCATAACTCTCAATCCACGCCTCGGGAGATAAATCGGCTGTATAATTAGGCACCTTGAGAGGACCCTTGAAATCCTTGGGCAAACGCTCATTGCACAAGGCCGGCACTAAACACGGTACACCCAAATTTCTAAAGGTCACACCTGGCTCTGTTGAAGTTGTTGCACGAACCGGAGTAGGCTGACGTTCCGCATAGTGCGCAGCTAACTCGCTTCTCGACGCGCTCTGCCCTGGTCCACTATGTTCTGAGCATCAGCTCCCCCCTGACGGGTTAGGCCCACGGGGCGGATTATGGTTCCGTCCACTGCTTGACACGGCCGGTGTCGTGGAATTGTCACGTCAGATGTCCTAGTGAAAGGACTTAGTCGTGGAGCCATCGCAACTAGGAAGCTTAAAGGGGTTAATCGGGACAAAGGACACGAGGTTTATACTGGTTCGGCCCCTTACGGTGAAGGTAAAAGCCTACGATCCAGTTTTGAGTGGGATTGCTTATGACTTGATAACTAGGGAGCGGAGTCGCTTAACCTAGCTCTCGATCTGATCTTACTTTCCCTGAACCGCCGCCGGGTCGTCCCTTTATATATAGAGGTCGACGCCCAGCGGCTCACAGAGTCCCGGCCAGCTCATAAACAGTGTCTGGCTCGGTCTCTTAACTATTCTTGCCTTGCAACACAAGTCACGTACATATGGCGGTTTATCACTACGAGCCTTAAGTCACCTCTGGGCTTTGGACCCTTAACTGGGCCGCCATCTTCAACCTTGGTCTTGGTATTCAAGAATACTTGATGGTATGACCCGGCCCCTCCTGGCGGGTCATACCAATAGTTATATCCCCAACAGCCGGTTCTTCAATATGCCTGTTGTAACTCCGGCTCGGGCGAGGGGTGGAATGAATCCTGTCTCGACTATATGAATAAGCCTGCTGCTAAACCAAAGCCGTTTGAAGGAGATCTCTGGCCCGTCGTGTCTCAACCGCTGTCGGAGACTCGCCTTCCATTGGAATAGCTGCCAATCGCGACGCTGCAGCGATCATCTTATCCAAAGGGGTAGAAAAGCGACCCGGTGGTGTTGGCACGTACTGAGGCGGGTCATTGTTATGTCGAGGCGGGTCCGTCGTCCGTGGCTGATCCGGCGCTCCTGTCCCAGGTGCTTCGACCCGGTTTACCGCTGCCAGGTTACTGGTTCCCGCTCCTGGCGTGTTAAAGAGATTCATTGCTTCATAAACTGGTGGTAGACGAGACCGATGCCTCCTCCTCATCACGTCGTTTGAAGCGTTCTGATCCAGCATGAGCCGGTAATTTTCTGACTGAATCCGTTGTGCCTGAGCATGCAAAGCGGCCCGCTCCTCAGCCATCCTGGTCTCCTCAGCCGCCATGTCCTCCTTGGCCTGAGCTATCTGATCTCGCAGTTTTGTGACCTCCGCGTTATGGTGATCCCGATTATCTGGGTTAACCTCTGTGGTCAACAATGTCGTCAAGGCGTCCAATAACCCGGACAGGACTTGAGCCGGCGGGCGTGCGGGGCCTCCTGCCCCGGCCGCCGACCCGGAAATTATTGCCGCCGCAGCTGAGGAGTGCTGCATGGGCTGCGTACCGGCCATGAAGATCGCAACCCGGTTTGGTGGTTCAAGGGGGTCCGGAATACTGTCGCCATCGGAACAGCCCCAAACCGGCCATCTGGCAGTTGGTACAATGACTCGGTCTCACCGGTGGATGACTCGCCATCTGAGTAGACAACCGTCTCACCGTCGGATACTGGTTCAGATTCTGCACCATTGATGAATCCTACGAAAGCATGCTTCATGGCGGGTTGAACTCGGGCGGGGCTTGCACGCTGAGCTGTCTCGATGAGGTCGGCGCAGATGTCCGGATCAGGGCCCGGTTCGCCGATCTTGCCAATGAAGACATGAATTCCTCCGAAAGGGACCCGGTACCCGTACTCAATTGAGCCGGCGTCGGGGCTCCAGCCTGCGTCGTCGATGTAGAGCTTGCCGCGACGACTCTTGGTCATCTGGCCCACTGCGTATCCCTTGAGTCCTTCGAAATTGCCCTCTAAGAACTTGAAACCATCGTGCGATAGCCCCACGGTGGGCGCCAACTGTCGTGGAATTGTCACGTCAGATGTCCTAGTGTGAGGACTTAGTCATGGAGCCATCACAACGAGATTAGCTTAAAGGGGTTAAACCGGACAAAGGACACGGGGAGTTTATACTGGTTTGGCCCCTTGCGGTGAAGGTAAAAGCCTACGATATAGTTGAGGTGGAATTGCTAGGGTTTCGATAACCAGGGAGCGAATACGCGTAACCTGGCTCTCGAGTTGTTGTTTCTTGTCCCTAAACCGCCGCCGGGTCGTCCCTTTATATACATAGGTAGATGCCCGTCGGTCTACTGATTCCCGAGGCCGGTTCATAAACGTGTCCGGCTCGGTATCTATTGTTTCCTACCTTACATTACAAGTTATACGCCTATGGCGGTTTATGTCTATGGGCCCTAACCCGCCTCTGGGCCTTGGGCTTCCTTGTTAAGTTGACTTCATAAGTCGCCGTCTTCTATAACTTCATGGGCTTCAATATTGGTAAACTCTCTAAGGATAAACCGACCCCTCCTGGGCAGTTTATACCCACCAATTATAACCCCAACAACTGGGATTTGTCACTCCGTATGACGGAGAGGTATCTCTGGGCCCACTCGGTAATGCATCATCATAATGAGCTCAATGTGACTAAGTAGTTAGTCACGGGATCATGCATTACATAACGAGTAAAGTGACTTGCCGGTAACGAGATTGAACGAGGTATTGGGATACCGACGATCGAATCTCGGGCAAGTAACGTACCGATTGACAAAGGGAATTGTATACGGGATTGCTTGAATCCCCGACATCATGGTTCATCCGATGAGATCATCATGGAAAATGTGGGAGCCAACATGGGTATCCAGATCCCGCTGTTGGTTATTGGCCGGAGAGTTGTCTCGGTCATGTCTGCATGATTCCCGAACCCGTAGGGTCTACACACTTAAGGTTCAGTGATGCTAGAGTTGATATGGGAATTAGTACGCAGTTACTGAATGTTGTTCGGAGTCCCGGATGAGATCCCAGACGTCACGAGGAGTTCCAGAATGGTCCGGAGGTAAAGATTTATATATGGGAAGTCCAGTTTCAGTCACCAGAATAATTTCGGGGGTTACTGGTATTGTACCGGGACCACCGAAAGGTGTCCGGGGGTCCACCGGGTGGGTCCACCTGCCACGGGGGACTTAGTGGGCTGAACAAGGGTGGGAACCAGCCCCCTAGTGGGCTGGTGCGCCCCCTAGGGCTCAAGGCGCCTAGGGTTGAAAACCCTAGGGGGTGGGGGCGCCTCCCACCAACTTGGGGGGCAAGCTCCCCCCCTTGGCCGCCGCCCCCCCCTTGGCCGCCGCCCCCCCCCTAGATGAGATCTAAGGGGGCCGGCCCCCTCTCCCCTCCCCCTATAAATAGTGGGGGTGTGTGTGTGTGGGAGGGCTGC
>NC_057805.1:9977507-10006367 GCF_018294505.1 Triticum aestivum
CCCTGCCGGAGAACTGCAAGCTCCACCACCACGCCGTCATGCTGCCGGAGCTCTCCCTCAACTTCTCCTCTCCCCTTGCAGGATCAAGAAGGAGGAGACGTCCCCGGGTTGTACGTGTGTTGAACGCGGGGGCGCCGTCCGTTCGGCGTTAGATCGGATCTTCCGCGATTTGAATCACCGCGAGTACGACTCCCTCATCCGCGTTCTAGTGACGCTTCCGCTTAGCGATATTCAAAGGTATGAAGATGCTCATCCTCTCCCTCTCTTGTTGCTAGAATCTCCATAGATTGATCTTGGTGATGCGTAATTTTTTTTGAATTTCTGCTACGTTCGGCGCTTAGATCGGAATCCACCGTGATCTGAATCGCTACGAGTACGACTCCTTCATCCGCGTTCTTGCAACGCTTCCGACTCGCGATCTTCAAGGGTATGAAGATGCACTCCCCTCTCTCTCGTTGCTAGTTACTCCATATATTGATCTTGGTGATGCGTAGAATTTTTTTAATTTCTGCAACGATCCCCAACAGTGGCATCATGATCTAGGTCTATGCGTAGTTTCTATGCACGAGTAGAACACAAGTTGTTGTGGGCGTCGATTTTGTCAATTTACTTACCATTACTAGTCTTATCTTGATTCGGCGACATCGTGGGATGAAGCGGCCCGGACCGACCTTACATGTACACTTACGTGAGACAGGTTCCACCGACTGACATGCACTAGTTGCATAAGGTGGCTAGCGGATGTCTGTCTCTCCCACTTTAGTCGGATCGGATTCGATGAAAAGGGTCCTTATGAAGGGTAAATAGCAATTGGCATATCACGTTGTGGTTTTGGCGTAGGTAAGAAACGTTCTTGCTAGAAACCTATAGCAGCCACGTAAAGAACTTGCAACAACAGTTAGAGGACGTCTAACTTGTTCTTGCAGCATATGCCGTGTGATGTGATATGGCCAAAAGGATGTGATGATTGATATATGTGATGTATGAGATTGATCATGTCCTTGTAATAGGAATCATGACTTGCATGTCGATGAGTATGACAACCGACAGGAGCCATATGAGTTCTCTTAATTTATTGTATGACCTGCGTGTCAATGAAAATGCCATGTAATTACTTTACTTTATTGCTAACCGTTAGCCATAGTAGTAGAAGTAACAGTTGGCGAGACAACTTCATGAAGACATGATGATGGAGATCATGGTGTCATGCCGATGACGATGATGATCATGGCGCCCCGAAGATGGAGATCAAAAGGAGCAAAATGATATTGGCCATATCATGTCACTACTTGATTGCATGTGATGTTTATCATGTTTTTACAGCTTATTTGCTTAGAACGACGGTAGCATAAATAAGATGATCCCTCATAAAATTTCAAGAAAGTGTTCCCCCTAACTGTGCACTGTTGCGAAAGTTCATTGTTTCGAAGCACCACGTGATGATCGGGTGTGATAGATTCTAGCATTCGCATACAACGGGTGTAAGCTAGATTTAGACATGCAAAACACTTAGGTTGACTTGATGAGCCTAGCATGTACAGACATGGCCTCGGAACACAAGAGACCGAAAGGTCGAACATGAGTCGTATAGTAGATACGATCAACATGAAGATGTTCACCGATGATGACTAGTCCGTCTCACGTGATGATCGGACATGGCCTAGTTGACTCGGATCATGTATCACTTAGATGACTAGAGGGATGTCTATCTGAGTGGGAGTTCATTAAATAATTTGATTAGATGAACTTAATTATCATGAACTTAGTCTAAAATCTTTGCAATATGTCTTGGAGATCAAATGGCCCATGCTAATGTTGCCCTCAACTTCAACGCTTCCTAGAGAAAACCAAGCTGAAAGCCGATGGTAGCAACTATACGGACTGGGTCCGGAACTTGAGGATCATCCTCATAGCTGCCAAGAAAGCATATGTCCTAGAAGCACCGCTAGGTGAAGCACCCATTTTCCCAGCAACTCAAGACGTTATGAACGCCTGACAGTCGCGTAGTGATGATTACTCCCTGGTTCGGTGCGGCATGCTTTACAGCATAGAACCGGGGACTCCAAAAGCGTTTTTGAGATGCACGGAGCATATGAGATGTTCCAAGAGCTGAAAATGGTTTTCCAAGCTCATGCCCGGGTCGAGAGATATGAAGTCTCCGACAAGTTTTACAGTTGTAAGATGGAGGAAAAAAATTCTCTCAGTGAGCATATACTCACTATGTCCGGGTTACACAACTGTTTGTCTCAGTTGGGAGTTAATCTCCCAGATGACTCGGTCATTGACAGGATCATCCAATCGCTCCCACCTAGCTACAAGAGCTTTGTGATGAACTGCAATATGCAAGGGATGGAGAAGTCCATTCCCGAGTTATATTCAATACTGAAATCAGCGGAGGTGGAAATCAAAAAGGAACATCAAGTGTTGATGGTGAATAAGACCACTAGTTTCAAGAAAGGCAAGGGTAAAAAGAACTTCAAGAAGGATGACAAGGGAGTTGTGACACCCAAGTTTTGATTTTTCAAAAGATTTTATTTGACTTGAGGGAGGTGATTTAAATTTTTTCCTCAAAAGAACTCTCCCTTTCAAATATTTTTTTTGTGGCAAAAGTTTTATTTGGATTCACCCAAGATCTGTCTTTGGTCTTGGAGGTTCTTGCTTTTTATTTGGACTCAAGACAAAATGCCTTTCACTTGGGAAAATGCCTTTTGAAAACCTCTTTGAAAATGCACTATGGCTTTTGAAATAATCCTTTACCACTTTCAACAATTCCCTCTTGCCATGGCCTTAGTGCAAATACTCTCTCCTAACCCTTCCCTCACCTTTGGACCATGATTTGCATCAAATCCAGCAAGTTGAACCTCCCCATATGATTTTTTTTCCATTTAAATCTTATTCAAACAAATTTCTGTCTTATTTTCTAGCCATTGGTGATTTGCAAAGGAGCTACACTTTCTACTTTGATTCTTGCCCCCAAACCTTTTTCCCCTCCTAGTCCTTTGAACCCTCAACCAAGATCCATGAAGATCCACTGGTCTTCATTTCAAATTTTTCAAACTACACTTGCTGCAAGTTTGGACCGGATTTGTCAAATTTGGTGAAATTCATTCAAACCTCCTCCAAAAATTCCAAGAAAAATCAGGCAGCCTCTGGGTGCATTGAGTGGTCACCTCACCAAGTCCCAGCCTCAGGAAAATTTTTCTCATTGCCAAATCATTCTGTCGAACACCTGCAGTGCATTGTCAAACTCAGGTTCAGTAAAGTTCAGAGAACATTGCAGTGCTACTGTCGTTTTCTTCAGAGCTTGTTGTCGATCTGGACAGTGCCTCGATGTCGCCTTGCTCCCCGTCCCCTCCCCCTTGTTCCTGCACCGCACGAGTGTCTGGCACCTTGCGGACGTCGGCGACGAGCAGCAGAAGGTGCGCCGCCCCGTGACCGACGCCAGCGGCGGCTTTGCGGCCGCCAGCGAGAGGCACGGCGCTGACGGCGCCACCCAGCGCCGCCCAAGCCACCGGAGCTCGCCGCGTGGCCTTCCACTCCCCCGAACACGCTGCCACTCTCGTCGTGAACCGCAGGGCGCGGAGCGCGCTCTCTGCCGCCGACGTGCCCGTGCGGCCACCCCACCGTGGACCGGCGCCGTTACGCCAAGACCAGCCGAGATTAGCGGGGGAATGACACCAGTAACTTCCACTGATGCTGCCTGGCCACTCAAACCTCCTGCCAATCCACCGCATCGCTGTAATCGCTCGCCGGAGATTCTCCGTTCACGGCCACCCCGTCGATCCGCCTATAAATAGAGGCCCCGAGCTTCAACTCAAGCACACACCATCCCTGCACTCCACCTAGAGCACGCCTAGCCACTGGAAGGGCCCCGAGGAGGTCTCCTTCCTCGACTCCGGCCGCCACGACCCGCCACGGGATCCAGCTCGATTCGCTCCCGTGCGTGCACCTCCGCCTCTCATCTCTTGCCAGTAGCTTCACTATACATCTCTCCTTCTGACCCGCGCTTCAATTCGAAGTTTGCAGCCCTCCACCAGAGTTCCCCACCATCACCCGAGCCGCCGTCCGCCGGAGAAAGTGTCGCCGTCGACGTGGTGCTCCCCGTTGGTCGAGTCCACCACCCACCGACGCGGAAGAACAAGCTGAAGCTCTTGGTACCCTCCGATCCTCCTAACTCGCCGTGGTTCGATGCCGGCGTCCACCACAGTCTTCGGGCGCCGGCGAGCTTTTCAAACCTGACATGTGGACCCCGCATGTCAGCCTCTGTTATATTCTCCCTCGAACCGTTTTCTGTTGGCGCCTTCGGGCAAAATACACCTTCCCTCTTTAGCTAGCGCATTTCTTACCGAAGCGTTTTCTGGTTTCTCAGTTTAAACCCTGGAACTTTTCTGTTTCATTATAGATAAGTCCCTGGGCATAAACCTTTATAACTTTTTAATAAAAAGGGATTTTTGAGTGATTCTTTTTCTGACAGTCTTAAAATTTTGTCTAGTTTTTTATGAGATTTATTTGGAAATTTTTTGGAGAAGTTTCTGTGCACGCGTTGGTTTTCACGTTAGTACCCGTTTTCGTTATTGCCGTAGGTTCCGGAAGAGGTGACGGAGCCGCGAACTTCGCCGAGCTAGACTCCGACTTCTCCGAACCAGGCAAGCATGTTTTGAACATTTGATATGACAGGTGTTTTACATGTTTGCGTGAAAGTTTGTGCGTGGCATATGAGTGTCGGTGAATACCTCGTTGCTTGTGAGGCAACTACCCGCATGTTCCAAAGTTGCGATGATCTCTGATGAGAGATGGCCTAATCATGTGGTGACATGAAGGGCAGCAAGGTGGTACTGTTGTAGCATACCAGCCTTGCGTCATCCGACTACTTCCGACGTTAACGTGGACGGAGTCACGTTATCGTTCTTTTCCCCTCCGTGCTGCCACATGTTTCATTTGCCAGGATGCAGTTTAGTAAGTTGGTAACCTCTTTCCGTGTACACACCAAACAGAGAGGCCGGGATGATGGTACCTTGGCCCAGGATTAAAGCCAGTCATCCGGTCAGGGGGCATGGGTGTTTCCGGTTGGGACCGAGAGGGGGGGCACCCCCTTAGAGCGCGCGTATAGAAATTTGATCCCATGCTACGCGAGGTTGTAGCCTCCCCGTCTCAAGGTTTTTCTTGAACGTTGCCGAGGGTGATCCCTGGCTTCGGAATGTTGAATTGGGTGTGTACTGGTTAGACGTGTTTCTTCTAAAACACCGTAAACGGAACTAGTCCACGTGACTACTGAAATCCGTTGGCTGTGGTTAAGTACAAACTCTGCAGAGTCAAATTCTTCCAAGTCATCGTATCCATGATCCAGTAGTGAAATCAGTATATCCATATCTATCCGCGTGGAAAGAAACTTGTCCCCGGTGAACAAGCTCAAGTGGTAAATCCAGTTTAATTATTATTCCTGTGGATGGACTAACTTTATATTTGTCTCATACTTGTGATAATTTATGTTCCCGAACTATTGAATTATTGAGCTACAATATAAGCCCTTTATGTGACGTCGCGCAGACGTCCGACTGTGGCGTGTTTTTGTTTCTTACTTTAAATATAAGCCCTTTATGTGATGTCGCTCAGACGTCCGACTGTGGCATGCACTGCCTTTATTTTCTGTTATAAGCCCTTTATGTGGTGTCGCCCCGACGCCCGACTGTGGCAGTCTTACTCTTGCAGTTTCCTCTCGAGGAGTCATCCAGACCCTCGTTTGGCACCAGTATTATTATTCTTGCATTTTCCTCTCGAGGAGTCATTCAGACCCTCGTTTGGCACCAGTATTATTATTCTTGCATTTTCCGCTCGAGGAGTCATTCAGACCCTCGTTTGGCACCAGTATTACTATTCTGCAGCTTCCTCTCGAGGAGTCATTCAGACCCTCGCTTGGCACCCAGTATTTATTATCTCTATGTAACGCACTGGTTAACTTGTTCATATGCTTCTTGTTTACATTTGTTATATCTTATGTCCGAACTGTCTTGCGAGTACTTTCATAGTACTCACCTGGCTTGTTGATTTGGCCAGATGTTGACGAAGGCGATCTCTTGGATGAAGAGTTTGATAGCGCGTCCGACGCCTAGAGGAGTCCCAGTCAGTCCTGTGCGATCCCGGATATTGGTCACTTGTATTATATACGCTTCCGCCACCCGTAATAAGTCTCCTCGAGCCTCACTCCGACGCTCGAAGAGCTGTAGTCTTCAGGAGTCATATCACTCGCTTCGCGGTGATATTTCCACCACCGTTATTATCGTGAGTTAGTAGTATGCCACCCTATCCGCCGTCTCGTTTTATCGGCGTGCTTGTAATAAATTGTTGGGCAGTCTCTGCTCAACTTTGTATTATATTCAGTACTCCTGGTATTTTTCTTCTGTGACCAAGATATTGTCTACCAGTGAGAAGGAATTCTTCCTCGCTGGTCCGTAAAAGGGATTGGTCTCTCAATAATTATTTTATTGAAAAACCGGTCGTGACAAGCTTGGTATCAGAGCCAGGCTGACTATAGGAAGCCACTAGGTGCGATCGCTAATCGGTTATTAGCGTCTTTTGTGCTTTCTCAGCATTTTGCAATTGTAGCTATTTTCTGTTGGTCATCATAAATTTATGACATGACTACTGAGAATTTTTTCCTACTTTTGTAGATGGCTGGCAGCAGCTGTGAGAATCGAGTGTTCACGAACGTGCCCGAGGGGTTTGTCAAGCTCCTCGTCTCCATCACCAAGCTCGCGATCGGGCCAGCAGCTCGCCCGGAGTTCACACTCTACCAGCACAAGCTCAGCGACGACGTGTCTATGCACCAAGCGGTGGTGCAATTCAAGGGAGGACATTCTGCAGCTCGCCACTTCCGTTTTGTGGGAAGGGCCATGCCTACGGAGAGGCATGCCATGCAGATGGCTGCCCGTGAGGCGATAGCTCGCCTTCGGGACATCCTTCCTACGATGAAGACTCGTCGCTACCGCTACCTCCCATTCCATGTGCCCTACACCAATCACTATGCATTCGCCTGCCATCGGGGAGAACGAGATGAAGCCATCGAGATGGTTATGGAGTATCTCAAGGCTCTGGAGGAGTCTTTCGACAACCTCGTAGACGATCTTGTGGCTGCCCGCATGGACTTAGTCCGGGGCGGTCCTGCCAGCAGGAAGGAGCTTCTCAACACGGCGCCGCCTCTGACATTCGTCTCGTCTTCAGCCTCTTATGCACCGGCCGTTTTGGCCACTGCTCGCCGTCTGCCTACCACTGAGGAGTTCGACCGAGTCATCGCTCCTACTCCAGTCAGAGCCGCACCGCCTGCCGCACCCGCTCTACCACCTGCCGCTCCCGCACCGTCACCACAGCGCAGCGTTACGCGCCAGGAGCCAGCTAGAGAGGAGGTGGAGGTTGATTTTCCTGGACCGCTGAGTCTTGCCATCGGCAAGGGAAAGGAAATCTTCACCATCTCCGACTGAGAGCGCCGAGTAGCCGCGCGTTATGCCTGCTTGTATGATGTGTTTTTTTTCTGTACGCTAGTTTGTATTGGTGTGTTTGCTGCCTTCCGGAGTAGTACGCTAGCCTAAATAACATGTCAGGAATGTGTACGCGCATCCTGAGTGCTGTATCGTGTGTTTGCTTTTCGCATGTAAGATATATGCTAAGCAGTTCTTCTCCGTGCAAAATCGTTTATGTTTTCTTGAAAAACCTTGAGGTCTTTTAAAATTGTTGCCTTTGCAAGATTTTCCTTGTGCTACACAGTTTTTCTCATGGGTTTTGCAAATAATACCCCAGACTGGAAAAATGTCTCGCCCGTGGACTCGCTCCATGCCCAATCAGCCAGAAGAGGTTTATGGGACACAGACTAGCAACAATTTCACTCAGGGTCAGTCCAGTCAACAAGACAGCGAAGCAGCCCTGTCTCAAGTATGCCGTCTCTTCGAGCAAAGCCAGCAACAGCACCAAGAAATGATGAATCATGTCATCAATATGGGAAACCACTGTGAGCCCTATCAACAGCATTCCAAGTTATCTGAGTTACAAAAGACTCGCCCCTCAACTTTTGCTCACACCGATAGGCCGCTGGAAGCCGATGATTGGCTTCGTGACATTGAAAGGAAACTGATTATTGCTCAGTGTTCAGATCATGAGAAGGTTCTTTATGCGCCACACTACCTTACTGGAGCAGCTGCAGCATGGTGGGAAAACTTCCTACACATGCATCCCAGTGAACACAACATCACCTGGGAAGAGTTCAAGGAAGGCTTCCGTGGGGCACACATCCCCAGGAGCATCATAAAGATCAAGAAGAGAGAGTTTGATGACCTGAAGCAGAGAGGCATGTCAGTGACATAATACAATGGTCAGTTTACCCAGCTATCTCGTTACGCCTACGACGAGCACATGACAGAAAGCAAGAAGAAGGAAAAATTCCTGGACGGCCTGGCACCAGCACTAAGATGCCAACTGATTGTACACACCTTTCCGGATTTTAAGACTCTGGTGGACAAGGCCATTACCTTGGAGAATGAGCGCCGTAGTCTGGAAGATATCCGTAAGCGGAAGAGGGACAAGACGACTCTTGCTCGCAACAACCGAAGCAAGACTGAGGTTCCACGGACAGACGCAAGGAGATCCACGACTACTGATCCAAGGCCCGTCGGACAGTTTCATGCCAGGGACAAGGAGTACACATACCGTCCAGGGGTCACCTGCTATGCTTGTGGTCAAGAAGGGCACTATGCTAAACAGTGCCCAAAGCCAAGGAACCCGGCACCCAAGCCAAACAATGGTGGGAACAATCCAGCCCCCAAGCGCAACAATTTCAACCCCAACAACAACCACAGGAAGGGTCACCTGAACCATGTGACCAGGGAAGAAGCGCAGAATGCCCCAGACATCGTGCTCGGTACGTTCCCTGTCAACACAGTACCTGCCACGGTTTTGTTTGATTTTGGAGCTTCCCATTCGTTCGTTTCGAAGAGTTTTGTTTTACAACATGGTTTTCCGATACTCCCCTTGGAAAAATCTATGATCATCAAGTCCCCCGGAAATAAGCAAATCGCTCAGGGTTACTGCCAAGGAGTGGTCATTGAGTTCGAAGGACTACAATTCCAAGCAAATCCATCGTGTTGGAGAGTAAAGGACTGGATGTCATTTTAGGGATGGACTGGTTGACCACCAACAAAGGATTCATTGACTGTTTCAATCGGACCGTGATTCTCACTCACCATCACGGCAAGACTATAAGGGTTTCCGCTCAAGAAAGGCCACGATCACAGCAACCAAAACTGAACAAAATGGACATTGCAGAACTGAGAAAAGTTCCAGTGGTATGCGAGTTTCCTGATGTGTTCCCTGAAGAACTACCAAGCATGCCACCAGACCGAGAGATAGAATTCAGCATTGAACTAGCACCTGGCACCGCTCCCATCTATAAGAAGCCTTATAGAATGGCACCCTCAGAACTGGTGGAGTTGAAGAGGCAGATAAAGGAATTATTGGACAAAGGATTTATTCGAGCCAGCTCCTCACCATGGGGTTCGCCTGTGTTGTTCGCAAAGAAAAAGGATGGGACACTGAGACTGTGTATAGACTATCGAGCCCTCAATATGGTCACCATCAAAAACAAATATCCGATGCCACGGATAAATGATTTGTTTGACCAGCTCGCACAAGCCAAGGTATTCTCAAAAATTGATTTGATGTCGGGATATCATCAACTGAAAGTACGGATAGAAGATATCCCCAAGACAGCATTCACCTCCAGATATGGGTTATACGAGTTCACAGTAATGCCTTTTGGACTAACGAACGCCCCGCATATTTCATCCACCTCATGAACAAAGTGTTTATGAAATTCATGGACACATTTGTGGTGGTATTCATTGACGATATTCTGGTTTACTCAAGGACACCAGAAGAGCATGTTGAGCACCTCAGAATTGTTTTGGGAGAATTGAGAAAACACCAGTTGTACGCCAAATTTAGCAAGTGCGAATTTTGGCTAAGGCAAGTTGGTTTCTTAGGCCATATATTGAACCAAGAAGGCGTGGCCATAGACCCAGAAAAAGTCAAAGCCGTACTTGACTGGAAGCCACCCGCCAATGTTACAGATGTGCGGAGTTTCCTAGGAATGGCCGGATATTACAGAAGATTTATTGAAGGATTCTCCACTGTGGCAAAACCAATAACACAGTTGCTCAAGAAGGACAAGAAATTTGTATGGACGGAAGCATGCGAGAAAAGCTTCCAAGAACTCAAGAAGAAGCTGACAACCCCACCGGTCTTAACTGTGCCAGACATACACAAGAGTTTTGAAGTTTATTGTGACGCGTCCCGAAAAGGTCTCGGATGTGTACTAATGCAGGATGGCAAAGTTGTCGCATATGCCTCCAGACAGCTACGAAAACATGAGGAAAATTACCCAACACATGATTTGGAGCTAGCAGCCGTCATACATGCACTCAAGGAGTGGAGGCACTTTCTGTTGGGAAATCGCTGTGAAATATATACGGACCATAAGAGCCTCAAATATATTTTCACACAGCCAGAGCTAAATTTACGCCAACGACGCTGGTTGGAATTGGTCAAGGACTATGATGTCGGCATTCACTACCATCCAGGGAAAGCAAATGTAGTGGCAGATGCCCTTAGTCGAAACCCCAGCCCAGACAATAACGGTCCGCAAAACTTGAGGCCTGAGTTTCAGCAAGAGTTCGCTAGGCTCAACATGGTGTTAGTCTCTGAAGGCACCGTATCAAATCTGGAGATACAACCCACCCTGGTGGAACAAATTAAGAAGGCTCAACAGGGACATCCCAGCATCGAAGGTATAAAGAAGAAAATGAACCTTGGCAAGGCTTCAGAGTTCATCACAGACAGTGAAGGAACATTATGGTACGGAGACAGACTTTGCGTACCGAACATTGAGGAACTCAAGCAACAAATCTTAACCGAAAGCCACACCGCTCCATACTCGATCCATCCTGGAGGAACCAAAATGTACAAGGACATTCAGGAAAGATTTTGGTGGCACGGTATGAAAAGAGATATAGCCACATTCATTGCTTGTTGCGATTCATGTCAGCGCATCAAGGCCGAGCATCAAAAGCCAGCAGGGCTACTCCAGCCAAACAGGATACCAGAGTGGAAATGGGATGAAATAGGAATGGACTTCATTGTCGGATTACCCCGATCACAACGCGGAAATGACGCCATATGGGTCATCACAGACCGACTAACCAAGGTTGCTCATTTCATTCCCGTGAAGACTACCTACTCCACACAAAGACTGGCCAAACTTTATCTCTCCCGGATAGTTTGCTTGCATGGAGTCCCAAAGACTATAATATCAGACCGAGGCACACAATTCGTCTCCAAATTTTGGGATCACCTACAACAAGCTCTGGGCACACAACTAGCTTTCAGTACAGCGTACCACCCTCAGACTGATGGACAAACGGAACGTGTAAACCAAATCCTAGAGGATATGCTAAGAGCCTGTGTGCTCACCTATGGATCCAGTTGGGAAGAGAGTTTGCCGTATGCCGAATTTGCTTACAACAACAGTTACCAAGCCAGCTTGCAAATGGCACCCTTTGAAGCATTGTACGGACGAAGGTGTCATACCCCACTGAATTGGTCAGAAACAGGTGACAGCCGTATCTTCGGCCCAGACATGCTTAAAGAGGCCGAGGAGAAAGTTAAGCAGATCAGGGACAGACTCAAGACAGCACAGAGCCGACAAAAGAGCTACTATGATCAGAAGCATCGTGAGGTCAGCTTTGAACCCGGTGATTCCGTATACCTCCGAGTATCTCCTATGAGGGGTCTACAACGGTTCAAAATTAAGGGGAAGCTAGCCCCGAGATTTATTGGACCATTTTGTGTAAAGGCACGAAGAGGCACGGTAGCCTACCAATTAGACCTACCCAAGGAGCTGTCAGACGTCCATGACGTATTCCATGTATCACAATTGAGAAAATGTGTGAGTAACCCGGAGAAGCATGTACCTCATGAGAACATTGATATGCAACCAGATCTCACCTACAGAGAGAGGCCAGTAAAGATATTGGAAGAATCTGAAAGGAGGACCCGTCAGAAAACGACAAAATTTTTCAGGGTTCAGTGGAGCAACCACACTGAGGATGAAGCTACATGGGAAAGGGAAGATTTTCTCCGGGCAGAGTATCCATATCTATTTAAGGATCAGCAGAAATCTCGAGGACGAGATTTTTCCTAAGGGGGTAGGTGTTGTGACACCCAAGTTTTTATTTGGATTTTTCAAAAGATTTTATTTGACTTGAGGGAGGTGATTTAAATTTTTTCCTCAAAAGAACTCTCCCTTTCAAATATTTTTTTTGTGGCAAAAGTTTTATTTGGATTCACCCAAGATCTGTCTTTGGTCTTGGAGGTTCTTGCTTTTTATTTGGACTCAAGACAAAATGCCTTTCACTTGGGAAAATGCCTTTTGAAAACCTCTTTGAAAATGCACTATGGCTTTTGAAATAATCCTTTACCACTTTCAACAATTCCCTCTTGCCATGGCCTTAGTGCAAATACTCTCTCCTAACCCTTCCCTCACCTTTGGACCATGATTTGCATCAAATCCAGCAAGTTGAACCTCCCCATATGATTTTTTTCCATTTAAATCTTATTCAAACAAATTTCTGTCTTCTTTTCTAGCCATTGGTGATTTGCAAAGGAGCTACACTTTCTACTTTGATTCTTGCCCCCAAACATTTTTCCCCTCCTAGTCCTTTGAACCCTCAACCAAGATCCATGAAGATCCACTGGTCTTCAGTTCAAATTTTTCAAACTACACTTGCTGCAAGTTTGGACCGGATTTGTCAAATTTGGTGAAATTCATTCAAACCTCCTCCAAAAATTCCAAGTAAAATCAGGCAGCCTCTGGGTGCATTGAGTGGTCACCTCACCAAGTCCCAGCCTCAGGAAATTTTTTCTCATTGCCAAATCATTCTGTCGAACACCTGCAGTGCATTGTCAAACTCAGGTTCAGTAAAGTTCAGAGAACATTGCAGTGCTACTGTCGTTTTCTTCACAGCTTGTTGTCGATCTCGACAGTGCCTCGATGTCGCCTTGCTCCCCGTCCCCTCCCCCTTGTTCCTGCACCGCACGAGCGTCTGGCACCTTGCGGACGTCGGCGACGAGCAGCAGAAGGTGCGCCGCCCCGTGACCGACGCCAGCGGCGGCTTTGCGGCCGCCAGCGAGAGGCACGGCGCTGACGGCGCCACCCAGCGCCGCCCAAGCCACCGGAGCTCGCCGCGTGGCCTTCCACTTCCCCGAACGCGCTGCCACTCTCGTCGTGAACCGCAGGGCGCGGAGCGCGCTCTCTGCCGCCGACGTGCCTGTGCGGCCACCCCACCGTGGACCGGCGCCGTTACGCCAAGACCAGCCGAGATTAGCGGGGGAATGACACCAGTAACTTCCACTGATGTTGCCTGGCCACTCAAACCTCCTGCCAATCCACTGCATCGCCGTAATCGCTCGCCGGAGATTCTCCGTTCACGGCCACCCCGTCGATCCGCCTATAAATAGAGGCCCCGAGCTTCAACTCAAGCACACACCATCCCTGCACTCCACCTAGAGCACGCCTAGCCACTGGAAGGGCCCCGAGGAGGTCTCCTTCCTCAACTCCGGCTGCCACGACCCGCCATGGGATCCAGCTCAATTCGCTCCCGTGTGTGCACCTCCGCCTCTCATCTCTTGCCAGTAGCTTCACTATACATCTCTCCTTCTGACCCACGCTTCAATTCGAAGTTTGCAGCCCTCCACCGGAGTTCCCCACCATCACCCGAGCCGCCGTCCACCGGAGAAAGTGTCGCCGTCGACGTGGTGCTCCCCGTTGGTCGAGTCCACCACCCACCGACGCGGAAGAACAAGCTGAAGCTCTTGGTACCCTTCGATCCTCCTAACTCGCCGTGGTTCGACGCCGGCGTCCACCGCAGTCTTCGGGCGCCGGCGAGCTTTTCAAACCTGACATGTGGACCCCGCATGTCAGCCTCTGTTATATTCTCCCTCGAACCGTTTTCTGTTGGCGCCTTCGGGCAAAATACGCCTTCCCTCTTTAGCTAGCGCATTTCTTACTGAAGCGTTTTCTGGTTTCTCAGTTTAAACCCTGGAACTTTTCTGTTTCATTACAGATAAGTCCCTGGACAGAAACCTTTATAACTTTTTAATAAAAATGGATTTTTGAGTGATTCTTTTTCTGACAATCTTAAAATTTTGTCTAGTTTTTTATGAGATTTATTTGGAAAGTTTTTGGAGAAGTTTCTGTGCACGCGTTGGTTTTCACGTTAGTACCCGTTTTCGTTATTGCCGTAGGTTCCGGAAGAGGTGACGGAGCCGCGAACTTCGCCGAGCTAGACTCCGACTTCTCCGAACCAGGCAAGCATGTTTTGAACATTTGATATGACAGGTGTTTTACATGTTTGCGTGAAAGTTTGTGCGTGGCATATGAGTGTCGGTGAATACCTCGTTGCTTGTGAGGCAACTACCCGCATGTTCCAAAGTTGCGATGATCTCTGATGAGAGATGGCCTAATCATGTGGTGACATGAAGGGCAGCAAGGTGGTACTGTTGTAGCATACCAGCCTTGCGTCATCCGACTACTTCCGACGTTAACGTGGACGGAGTCACGTTATCGTTCTTTTCCCCTCCGTGCTGCCACATGTTTCATTTGCCAGGATGCGGTTTAGTAAGTTGGTAACCTCTTTCCGTGTACACACCAAACAGAGAGGCCGGGATGATGGTACCTTGGCCCAGGATTAAAGCCAGTCATCCGGTCAGGGGGCATGGGTGTTTCCGGTTGGGACCGAGAGGGGGGGCACCCCCTTAGAGCGCGCGTATAGAAATTTGATCCCATGCTACGCGAGGTTGTAGCCTCCCCGTCTCAAGGTTTTTCTTGAACGTTGCCGAGGGTGATCCCTGGCTTCGGAATGTTGAATTGGGTGTGTACTGGTTAGACGTGTTTCTTCTAAAACACCGTAAACGGAACTAGTCCACGTGGCTACTGAAATCCGTTGGCTGTGGTTAAGTACAAACTCTGCAGAGTCAAATTCTTCCAAGTCATCGTATCCATGATCCAGTAGTGAAATCAGTATATCCATATCTATCCGCGTGGAAAGAAACTTGTCCCCGGTGAACAAGCTCAAGTGGTAAATCCAGTTTAATTATTATTCCTGTGGATGGACTAACTTTATATTTGTCTCATACTTGTGATAATTTATGTTCCCGAACTATTGAATTATTGAGCTACAATATAAGCCCTTTATGTGACATCGCGCAGACGTCCGACTGTGGCGTGTTTTTGTTTCTTACTTTAAATATAAGCCCTTTATGTGATGTCGCTCAGACGTCCGACTGTGGCATGCACTGCCTTTATTTTCTGTTATAAGCCCTTTATGTGGTGTCGCCCCGACGCCCGACTGTGGCAGTCTTACTCTTGCAGTTTCCTCTCGAGGAGTCATCCAGACCCTCGTTTGGCACCAGTATTATTATTCTTGCATTTTCCTCTCGAGGAGTCATTCAGACCCTCGTTTGGCACCAGTATTATTATTCTTGCATTTTCCGCTCGAGGAGTCATTCAGACCCTCGTTTGGCACCAGTATTACTATTCTGCAGCTTCCTCTCGAGGAGTCATTCAGACCCTCGCTTGGCACCCAGTATTTATTATCTCTATGTCTGAACACATTGGTTAACTTGTTCATATGCTTCTTGTTTACATTTGTTATATCTTATGTCCGAACTGTCTTGCGAGTACTTTCATAGTACTCACCTGGCTTGTTGATTTGGCCAGATGTTCACGAAGGCGATCTCTTGGATGAAGAGTTTGATAGCGCGTCCGACGCCTAGAGGAGTCCCAGTCAGTCCTGCGCGATCCCGGATATTGGTCACTTGTATTATATACGCTTCCGCCACCCGTAATAAGTCTCCTCGAGCCTCACTCCGACGCTCGAAGAGCTGTAGTCTTCAGGAGTCATATCACTCGCTTCGCGGTGATATTTCCACCACCGTTATTATCGTGAGTTAGTAGTATGCCACCCTATCCGCCGTCTCGTTTTATCGGCGTGCTTGTAATAAATTGTTGGGCAGTCTCCGCTCAACTTTGTATTATATTCAGTACTCCTGGTATTTTTCTTTTGTGACCAAGATATTGTCTACCAGTGAGAAGGAATTCTTCCTCGCTGGTCCGTAAAAGGGATTGGTCTCTCAATAATTATTTTATTGAAAAACCGGTCGTGACAGGAGTTGCCGCGCCCGGTAAATCAGTTGCCGGGAAGAAGCCAAACAATGGACCCAAGACCGAGACTCAGTGCTTTTATTGCAAGGGAAATGGCCACTGGAAGCGGAACTGCCCCAAGTACTTAGCGGACAAGAAGGCCGACAACACCAAAGGTATATGTGATATACATGTTATTGATGTGTACCTTACTAGTACTCGTAGTAGCTCTTAGGTATTTGATACCGGTGCGGTTGCTCATATTTGTAACTCAAAACAGGAGCTGCGGAATAAGCGGAGACTAGCGAAGGACGAGGTGACGATGCGCGTCGGGAATGGTTCCAAGGTCGATGTGATTGCCGTCGGCACGCTACCTCTACATTTACCTACGGGATTAGTTTTAAACCTCAATAATTGTTATTTAGTGCCAGCTTCGAGCATGAACATTGTATCTGGATCTCGTTTAATGCGAGATGGCTACTCATTTAAATCCGAGAATAATGGTTGTTCTATTTATTTGAGAGACATGTTTTATGGTCATGCCCCGCTGGTCAATGGTTTATTCTTATTGAATCTCGAACGTGATGTTACACATATTCATAGTGTGAGTACCAAAAGATGTAAGGTTAATAATGATAGTCCCACATACTTGTGGCACTGCCGCATTGGTCACATTGGTGTCAAACGCATGAAGAAGCTCCATGCAGATGGACTTTTGGAGTCTCTTGATTATGAATCATTTGACACATGCGAATCATGCCTCATGGGCAAGATGACCAAGACTCCGTTCTCCGGAACAATGGAGCGAGCAACCAACTTGTTGGAAATCATACATACTGATGTGTGTGGTCCAATGAGCGTTGAGGCTTGAGGTGGCTATCGTTATGTTCTCACCCTCACTGATGACTTAAGTAGATATGGGTATGTCTACTTAATGAAACACAAGTCTGAGACCTTTGAAAAGCTCAAGGAATTTCAGAGTGAGGTGGAGAATCAACGTGACAGGAAAATAAAGTTCTTACGATCAGATCATGGGGGAGAATATTTGAGTCACGAATTTGGTACGCACTTAAGAAAATGTGGAATTGTTTCACAACTCACGCCGCCTGGAACACCTCAGCGTAATGGTGTGTCCGAACGTCGTAATCGCACTCTGTTGGATATGGTGTGATCTATGATGTCTCTTACCGATTTGCCGCTATCATTTTGGGGATACGCTTTAGAGACAGCCACATTCACTTTAAATAGGGCACCGTCTAAATTCGTTGAGGTGACACCGTATGAATTATGGTTTGGGAAGAAACCTAAGCTATCGTTTCTAAAAGTTTGGGGATGCGATGCTTATGTCAAGAAACTTCAACCTGAAAAGCTCGAACCCAAGTCAGAAAAATGCGTCTTCATAGGATACCCTAAGGAAACCATTGAGTATACCTTCCACCTCAGATCCGAAGGCAAGATCTTTGTTGCCAAGAGCGGGTCCTTTCTGGAGAAAGAGTTTCTCTCGAAAGAAGTAAGTGGGAGGAAAGTAGAACTTGATGAAGTACTGCCTCTTGAACCGGAAAGTAGCGCAGCTCAGGAAGATGTTTCTGTGGTGCATGCACCGACTAGAGAGGAAGTTAATGATGATGATCAAGGTACTTCTGATCAAGTTCCTACTGAACTTCGTAGGTCCACAAGGACACGTTCCACACCAGAATGGTATGGCAACCCTGTCCTGGAAATCATGTTGTTAGACAACGGTGAACCTTCGAACTATGAAGAAGCGATGGCGGGCCCAAATTCCAACAAATGGCTTGAAGCCATAAAATCCGAGATAGGATCCATGTATGAAAACAAAGTATGGACTTTGACAGACTTGCCCAATGATCGGCGAGCCATAGAAAACAAATGGATCTTTAAGAAGAAGACTCATGCGGATGGTTATGTGACCATCTATAAAGCTCGGCTTGTCGCTAAGGGTTATCGACAAGTTCAAGGGGTTGACTACGATGAGACCTTCTCACCCGTAGCGAAGCTGATGTCCGTCCGAATCATGTTAGCAATTGCCGCATTCTATGATTATGAGATATGACAAATGGACGTCAAAACGGCATTCCTTAACGGTTTCCTTAAGGAAGAATTGTATATGATGCAGCTGGAAGGTTTTGTCGATCCTAAGAATGCTAACAAGTTATGCAAGCTCCAGCGCTCCATCTATGGGCTGGTGCAAGCATCTCGGAGTTGGAACATTAGCTTTGATGAAATGATCAAAGCGTTTGGGTTTATGCAGACTTATGGAGAAGCCTGCGTTTACAAGAAAGTGAGTGGGAGCTCTGTAGCATTTCTCATATTATATGTGGATGACATACTATTGATGGGAAATGATATAGAACTTTTGGAAAGCATAAAGGCCTACTTGAATAAGTGTTTTTCAATGAAGGACCTTGGAGAAGCTGCTTACATATTAGGCATCAAGATCTATAGAGATAGATCGAGACGCCTCATAGGTCTTTCACAAAGCACATACCTTGATAAGATATTGAAGAAGTTCAATATGGATCAGTCCAAGAAGGGGTTCTTGCCTGTTTTGCAAGGTGTGAGATTGAGCACGGCTCAAAGCCCGACCATGGCAGAAGATAGAGAAAAGATGAGTGTCATCCCCTATGCCTCACCCATAGGGTCTATTATGTATGCCATGCTGTGTACCAGACCTGATGTAAACCTTGCCGTGAGTTTGATAGGGAGGTACCAAAGTAATCCTGGCATGGAACACTGGACAACGGTCAAGAATATCCTGAAGTACCTGAAAAGGACTAAGGATATGTTTCTCGTTTATGGAGGTGACGAAGAGCTCGTCGTAAAGGGTTACGTCGATTCTAGCTTCGACACAGATCTGGATGACTCCAAGTCGCAAACCGGATACGTGTATATTTTGAATGGTGGGGCAGTAAGCTAGTGCAGTTGCAAGCAAAGCGTCGTGGCGGGATCTACATGTGAAGCGGAGTACATGGCAGCCTCGGAGGCAGCACATGAAGCAATCTCGATGAAGGAGTTCATTACCGACCTAGGAGTTATTCCCAATGCGTCGGTCCCGATGACTCTCTTCTGTGACAACACTGGAGCTATTGCCCTTGCAAAGGAGCCCAGGTTTCAAAAGAAGACCAGGCATATCAAGCGTCGCTTCAACTCGATTCGTGAAAATGTTCAAGATGGAGACATAGATATTTGTAAAGTGCATACGGATCTGAATGTCACAGATCCATTGACTAAACCTCTTCCACGAGCAAAACATGATCAACACCAGAACTCTATGGGTGTTCGACTCATCACAATGTAACTAGATTATTGACTCTAGTGCAAGTGGGAGACTGTTGGAAATATGCCCTAGAGGCAATAATAAAATGGTTATTATTATATTTCCATGTTCATGTTAATTGTCTATTGTTCATGCTATAATTGTATTAACCGGAAACCGTAATACATGTGTGAATACATAGACCACAACATGTCCCTAGTGAGCCTCTAGTTGACTAGCTCATTGATCAATAGATGGTCATGGTTTCCTGACCATGGACATTAGATGTCATTGATAACGGGATCACATCATTAGGAGAATGATGTGATGGACAAGACCCAATCCTAAGCGTAGCACAAGATCGTGTAGTTCATTTGCTAAAGCTTTTCTAATGTCAAGTATCATTTCCTTAGACCATGAGATTGTGTAACTCCCGGATACCGTAGGAATGCTTTGGGTGTACCAAACGTCACAACGTAGCTGGGTGGCTATAAAGGTACACTAAAGGCATCTCCGAAAGTGTCTGTTGGGTTGGCACAAATCGAGACTGGGATTTGTCACTCCGTATGACGGAGAGGTATCTCTGGGCCCACTCGGTAATGCATCATCATAATGAGATCAATGTGACTAAGTAGTTAGTCACGGGATCATGCATTACAGAACGAGTAAAGTGACTTTCCGGTAATGAGATTGAACGAGGTATTGGGATACCGACGATCGAATCTCGGGCAAGTAACGTACCGATTGACAAAGGGAATTGTATACGGGATTGCTTGAATCCCCGACATCGTGGTTCATCCGATGAGATCATCGCGGAACATGTGGGAGCTAACATGGGTATCCAGATCCCGCTGTTGGTTATTGGCCGGAGAGCTTTCTCGGTCATGTCTGCATGATTCCCGAACCCGTAGGGTCTACACACTTAAGGTTTAGTGAAGCTAGAGTTGATATGGGAATTAGTACGCAGTTACCGAATGTTGTTCGGAGTCCCGGATGAGATCCCAGAAGTCACGAGGAGTTCCGGAATGGTCCAAAGGTAAAGATTTATATATGGGAAGTCCAGTTTGAGTCACCGGAATAATTTCAGGGGTTACAGGCATTGTACCGGGACCACCGAAAGGTGTCCGGGGGTCCACCGGGTGGGTCCACTTGCCATGGGGGACTTAGTGTGGGCTGAACAAGGGTGGGAACCAGCCCCCTAGTGGGCTGGTGCGCCCCCCTAGGGCCCAAAGGGCCTAGGGTTGAAAACCCTAGGGGGTGGGGGCGCCTCCCACCAACTTGGGGGGCAAGCTCCCCCCTTGGCCGCCGCCGCCCCTAGATGAGATCTAAGGGGGCCGGCCCCCTCTCCCCTTCCCCCTATAAATAGTGGGGGGGTGGGAGGGCTTCCATCCCCTTCCCCCTATAAATAGTGGGTGGTGGGAGGGCTGCCATACCCTTCCCCTGGCGCAACCCTCCCCCTCTCCAACTCCACCTCCTCCTCCGTAGTGCTTGGCGAAGCCCTACCGGAGAACTGCAAGCTCCACCACCACGCTGCGTGCTGTCGGAGCTCTCCTGCAACTGCTCCTCTCCCCTTGCTGGATCAAGAAGGAGGAGACGTCCCCGGGCTGTACGTGTGTTGAATGCAGAGGCGCTGCCCGTTCGGCGTTAGATCGGATCTTCCGCGATTTGAATCACCGCGAGTACGAGTCCCTCATCCGCGTTCTAGTGACGCTTCCGCTTAGCGATCTTCAAAGGTATGAAGATGCTCATCCTCTCCCTCTCTTGTTGCTAGAATCTCCATAGATTGATCTTGGTGATGCGTAGAAAATTTTGAATTTCTGCTACGTTCCCCAGCAGCGGGATGATGCATTACGGAACGAGTAAAGAGACTTGCCAGTAACGAGATTGAGCTAGGTATTGAGACACCAACGATCGAATCTCGGGCAAGTAACATACCGATGAAAAAGGGAATAACATATGTTGTTATGCGGTTTGACCGATAAAGATCTTCGTAGAATATGTAGGAGCCAATATGAGCATCCAGGTTCCACTATTGGTTATTGACCGGAGACGTGTCTCGGTCATGTCTACATAGTTCTCGAACCCGTAGGGTCCGCACGCTTAACATTCGGTGACGATTTATATTATGAGTTGTGTGGTTTGATATACCGAAGGTAGTTCGGAGTCCCAGATGAGATCGGGGACATGACGAGGAGTCTCGAAATGGTCGAGACGTAAAGATCGATATATTGGATGACTATATTCGGACATCCGAAAGGTTTCGAGTGATTCGGGTATTTATCGGAGTACCGGAGAGTTACGGGAATTCGCCGGGGAGTGTATGGGCCTTATTGGGCCTTAGTGGAATAGAGGAGGAGGAAGCCTAGGAGGCCCCCCAAGCCCAATCCGAATTGGGTGAGGGGGCCGGCCCCCTTTCCTTCTTCTCTCCCTCCTCTTTCCTACCTCTCCTACTCCAACTTGGAAGGGGGGGGAATCCTACACCCGATGGGAGTAGGACTCCCCTATGGCACGCCCAAGAGAGGGCCGGCCCTCCCCCTCCTCTACTCCTTTATATACGGGGGAGGGGGGCACCCCATAGACACACAAGTTGATCGTTGATCTTTAGCCGTGTGCGGTGCCCCCCTCCACCATAATCAACCTAGGTCATATCGTAGCGGTGCTTAGGCGAAGCCCTGCGTCGGTAGCTTCATCAACACCGTCATCATGCCGTCGTGCTGACGAAACGCTCCCTCGAAGCTCTACTGGATCGTGAGTTCATGGGACGTCACCGAGCTGAACGTGTGCAGATCGCGGAGGTGCCGTACGTTCGGTACTTGGATCGGTCGATCCTGAAGACGTACGACTACATCAACCGCGTTGTCATAACGCTTCCGCTTACGGTCTACGAGGGTACGTGAATGACACTCTTCCCTCTCGTTGCTATGCATCACCATGATCTTGCGTGTGTGTAGGAATTTTTTTGAAATTACTACGTTCCCAAACAGTGGTATCAGAGCCAGGTTTATGCGTCGATGTTATACACACGAGTAGAACACAAGTGAGTTGTGGGCGATACAAGTCATACTGCTTACCAGCATGTCATACTTTGATTCGGTGGTATTATTGGATGAAGCGGCCCGGACCGACATTACGGGTACGCTTACGCGAGACTGGTTGTACCGATGTGCTTTGTGATAACCCACAAGTATAGGGGATCAATTGTAGCCTCTTTTGATAAGTAAGAGTGTCAAACCCAACGAGGAGCTAAAGGTAGAACAAATATTCCCTCAAGTTCTATCGACCACCGATACAACTCTACGCACGCTTAACGTTCGCTTTACCTAGAACAAGTATGAAACTAGAAGTACTTTGTAGGTGTTGTTGGCTAGGTTTGCAAGAATATAAAGAGCACGTAATAAAAACTAGGGGCTGTTTAGATAAAGAAACAATAAAGTAAATGTAGCGAGGGTGGAAAAGTGGTGGTAGGAGTTGTGAAATTGTCCCTAAGAAATTGACTACTTTACTAGACCGATAGCAAGTTTTATGTGGGAGAGGCATAAGCTAACATACTTTCTCTTCTTGGATCATATGCACTTATGATTGGAACTCTATCAAGCATCCGCAACTACTAAAGATCATTAAGGTAAAACCCAGCCATAGCATTAAAGCATCAAGTCCCCTTTATCCCATACGCCACAACCCCCTTACTCAGGTTTATGCTTCTGTCACTTAAGCAACCCACTATAAGCGAATCATGAACATATTGCAACACCCTACAGCGAGAATCCCTCACGCTTGCACGACACGAAGGGCACAATAGGACAGCAATATAACCACAAGCAAATTAAACCAATCATAGCAATTCATCAATCACCGGTAGGACAACAAAAATCTACTCAGACATCATAGGATGGCAACACATCATTGGATAATAATATGAAGCATAAAGCACCATGTTCAAGTAGAGGGTACAACGGGTTGCGGGAGAGTGGACCGCTGAATATAGATGGGGGAAGGTGATGGAGATGTTGGTGAAGATGATGGCGGTGTTGGTGTAGATCGCGGTGATGATGATGGCCCCCGGCGGCGTTCCGGCGCCACCGGAAGCGAGGGGAAGAGATCCCCCCTTATTCTTCTTCTTCCTTGACCTTATCCCTAGATGGGAGAAGGGTTTCCCCTCTGGTCCTTGGCTCCCATGGTGTGGGAGGGGCGAGAGCCCCTACGAGATTGGATCTGTCTCTCTGTCTCTCTCTGTTACTGCGTTCTCAGATTCTACCCTTTCACTGTTTTTTTTATATCCGGAGATCCGTAACTCCGATTGGATTGAAACCTTCACCCAGATTTTTCTACGAAAATTAGCTTTCTTGCGGCAAAAGAAGAGCGTCAACCGCCTTACGGGATGCCCACGAGGGTCAGGGGCGCGCCCCCTGCCTCGTGGCCCCCTCGGGCACCGTCTCGCGTTGATTTTTCTTCCCAAAAATCTTAAATATTCCAAAAATGATCTCCGTCCATTTTTATCCCGTTTGGACTCCGTTTGATATTGGGTTTCTGCGAAACATAAAACATGCAACAAACAGGAACTGGCACTGGGCACTGGAACAATATGTAAGTCCCAAAAATAATATAAAAAGTTGCCAAAAGTATATGAAATTTGAATAATATTGGCATGGAACAATAAAAAATTACAGATACGACGGAGACGTATCAACATCCCCAAGCTTAATTGCTCGTCCTCGAGTAGGTAAATGATAAAAAGATAATTTTTGATGTGGAATGCTACCTAGCATAATCTTGATCAGATATCTAATCATGGCATGAATATTAAGACATGAGTGATTCAAATCAATAGTCTATCATTTGACATAAAAACGATAATACTTAGGGCATCCCAACAAACAATCATGTCTTTCAAAAATATCAATGCTTCAGAACGTTATCCCTACAAAATCATATAGTCTTGTATGCTCCCTTTTCTTAACACAAGGTACCCCTCATGCCTATCCAGGTGTCATCCAAGCAATTGTTTCATACTTTAGTATTCTCAAACTTTTTCAACTTTCACGCAATACATGAGCGTGAGCCATGGATATAGCACTATAGGTGGAATAGAATGATGGTGAGGGTTATGCGGAGAAGACAAAAAAAGGAGAAAGTCTCACATCGACGCGGCTAATCAACGGGCTATGGAGATGCCCATCAATTGCTGTCAATGCGAGGACTAGGGATTGCCATGCAACGGATGCACTAAGAGCTATAAGTGTATGAAAGCTCAAACTGAAACTAAGTGGGTGTGCATCCAACTTGCTTGCTCATGAAGACCTAGGGCATTTGAGGAAGCCCATCGTTGGAATATACAAGCCAAGTTCTATAATGAAAATTCCCACTAGTATATGAAAGTAACAATATAGGAGACTCTCTATATGAAGAACATGGTGCTACTCTGAAGCACAAGTGTGGTAAAAGGATAGTAACATTGCACCTTCTCTTTTTTTTGAATGGGCTTCTTTGACCCCCTTTTTTATTTAGGCTTCTTTGGCCTCTCTTTTTTTTGAATGGGGCAATGCTCTATAATGATGATCATCACACTTTTATTTACTTACAACTCAATATTACAACTCGATACTAGAACAAAGATATGACTCTATATGAATGCCTCCGGCGGTGTACCGGGATGTGCAATGATCTAGCGTAGCAATGACATCAAAAAAACGGACAAGCCATGAAAACATCATGCTAGCTATCTTACGATCATGCAAGGCAATATGACAATGAATGCTCAAGTCATGTATATGATGATGATGGAAGTTGCATGGCAATATATCTCGGAATGGCTATGAAAATGCCATGATAGGTAGGTATGGTGGCTGTTTTAAGGGAGATATAAGGAGGCTTATGTGTGACAGAGCGTATCATATCACGGGGTTTGGATGCACCGGCGAAGTTTGCACCAACTCTCGAGGTGAGAAAGGGCAATGCATGGTACCGAAGAGGCTAGCAATGATGGAAGGGTGAGAGTGCGTATAATCCATGGACTCAACATTAGTCATAAAGAACTCATATATTTATTGCAAAAATTTATTAGCCCTTGAAACAAAGTACTACACGCATACTCCTAGGGGGGAGGTTGGTAGGAGTTAACCATCACGCGCCCCCGACCTTCACGCAAAGATAAACAATCAAAATACAATGTGCTCCAATTTGGTTACATAGTTAGTAGACCATACGTGCATGCTTCGGGAATCACAAACCTTAACACCAATATCCTTACTAAACACAACCATCTACTAGTACCTCCCACATATTATCATTTCTATATCGCAAAACTATTGCAAGGAATCAAACATATCATATTCAGTGATCCACAAGTTTTATGTAGGATTTTATGACTAACCATGTGAATGACCAATTCCTGTCATCTCTCTAAATAGATATAAGTGAAGCAAGAGAGTTTAATTCTTTCTACAAAAGATATGCCCACACTCTAACAAATATAAGTGAAGCAAAAGATACAAATGGCGGTTTTCTATGTGAAGAGAAACAGGCAATCCAAACTTCAAATGATATAAGTGAAGCACATGAAGCATTCTATAAAGCCATACTCAAAAGATTTAAGTGAAGTGCAATGATCATTCTATAAATCAACCAAGGACTATCTCATACCATCATGGTGCATAAAAGAAAAATGAAAACTAAATGCAAAAGACGCTCCAAGACTTGCACATATCGCATGAACGAAACGAATCCAAAAACATACCGATACTTGTTGAAGAAAGAGGGGATGCCTTCCGGGGCATCCCCAAGCTTAGACGCTTGAGTCTCCTTGAATATTTACTTGGGGTGCCTTGGGCATCCCCAAGCTTGAGCTCTTGCCTCTCTTCCTTTTCCTCATACGAGACCTCCTCGACCAAACACTTCATCCACACAAAACTTCAACCAAAAACTCGGTAAGATCCGTTAGTATAATAAAGAAAATCACTACTCTAAGTACTGTTGCAAACCAATTAATATTTTGTTCTTGCATTGTGTCTACTGTAATATAACTTTTCCATGGCTTAATCCACTGATATAAATTGATAGATTCATCAAAACAAGCAAACTATGCATCAAAAAAAAGAATCTGTCAAAAACAGAACAGTCTGTAGAAATCTGAACATTAACCATACTTCTGGTACACCAAAAATTCTACCAAAATTTGGAAAAATAAAACATTTGTGCAGAAAGACATTTCAAAAAGAATCAGAACCGTTTGACATTCCAGTAAAAAATGTAAAATCGAGCACTACAGCCAAAGTTTCTGTCTTGCACCGTACAAACCAACAAGCATTGTAAACATCCTAAAGGCAAACCTTAGCACATTATTTTTATATGTAGCGACCAGACCTCAAACAGTCTGTGCTGCTGTGCACTAGTGTCATCCCTGGATCAGTAATGCTGACACGCACAGTACAAATGGAGGATTTATAACAGAGTAGCAATCACACACTTATTACAACGAGTATCTCAAAAGAGAAATAAGTATGATAAATATGGCTTAAGGCCATCTAAATACGATAACAGCGGAAGACTTGGAAGATAAGTGAGTCCATCAACTCCAACGGCATCACTGAGTATAAGACCACGACCTAAGGCACCTTACTTGTCGTCTGAAAAGTCTGCAACATGAAACGTTGCAGCCAGAAACGGGTCAGCACATGGAATATGCTGGCAATGTAACACATAGAGAGTAATGAACAGAATGATGCTATACTACATGCATATATGGCTGGTAGAAGGCTCTATGGTTACAGTTTTGCGAAAAGCCAAATTTTCCCTACTGCAAAGGAATAAATTTTATTTAACTATCATGGTGGTTGTTAAACATTGAGATGGTTGACGGCATCTCAATCCCAATTAAGTATCATCATTAACCCAACAAAATTAATTAAAGTAACATGATGAGATTCACATGATAATCCAAGTACTAGATACTCAAGATGTCCATAACCGGGGACATGGCTAATCATGATTAGTTTGTACACTCTGCAGAGGTTTGCGCACTTTTCCCCACAAGACTCGATCGCCTCCGCTTGATTCTCGCACTACATGATGTTTGAGAAATGGATGACCGAGACACAGTCTTTCAGAAACAATAACTCTTTACTCCGGGTGGACAGTTACACCTACTTCCCCCTACATCTGCTAGCCCACCTCTTCAAGAGATCATGTAACCTACTCAACTATGCTAGAGCCCATAATAGCTTGTGGCTGCACACGGAAGTTTCTAGCATGAAAAATCTCATGATCCCTTTGAACCTGGGTGGCGGTCCAAAAGAAAAAAACAGGCAATCCTGGAATACCCAGGTACCTCAATCCACCCAGATGTGAGTTTTAGTTGCCACCTTAAGTGTAACCATATATTAACAATCTCACATCTGTCATGGATACACTCAAACCCAATCCACGTCTACTAGCATAGCACAGCAGTATAAGCAACGTAGAAGTAACTCCCAAGGGTTTGATAATAAAACAGGTAATAGGTACTACCTCAACTACTTCCCAATACCCACAATTTAATTAGATCCTAACCATGCAATGTTTGAGGATTGGTCTAATGCAATAAAACTGGGTAGTAAAAGAGGTATGATCAAAGTGTTACTTGCCTTGCTGATGATCCGTGAAACCTAGAGATTTGAAGTAGCAAGCGGCGCACTCCGGGTACTCTATCGCAAACAAACAAGCATACAATAAGCACTCATCAAATGCACAGGTAAAACTCAAATAAAAGATCTAACCAGAAAGTTCAACTTAAGAACTCCGGTTTGCAAAAAGAATCGAATCAAACGAAGCAACGAAAGTCAAACGGCGAAAGAAACAAGCTTCGTGTACTTATCTGGATCTAAGTCAAATTTTACAGTAGCAAAAACTTGTTGGAGTTGGTTAAACGGAAAGAGAATTTCGAGACGAAACTCTAGGCGCTTGAATCGCCTGATTCCGATAAACGAGCGAAAAGATAAACCAAAACGAAAAACACATCAGAAATCACGATCTGGGAAACTGCGGAAAATCTGACGAAAAAGAAAACTGACGAACAGTCAAACGAACGGACGTTCGTTAACTGCGGCTAACCGGTGAACACGTTCGTTAAAACGAACGGATCGGTGAACGTTCACTAATTAACTAAACCAAAAAAATAAACCGATCTAAAAAAATAAACCTAGGGTTTCGAAAAAAAATAAACCGAGCGGTTTTAAAAAAAGATGGGCGGTTCAGTCGGCGGCTCGGTTATACCTCCGGCGAGGTATTCCGGCGAGCGGGACGGGGCTCCGGCGGGGTCTTCGGGTGCGGCGGGGTGCGGCGGGGCTCGGGGAGACGACGGGCGGCGGCGTTC